>NW_027480583.1:900000-994508 GCF_051401765.1 Calliopsis andreniformis | reverse complement strand
CCTCAATCTTCAATCCTCAATCCTCAATCCACAATCCTCAATCCTCAATCTTTAACCCTCAATACTGAAACTTCAATCCCCAATCCTCAATCCTCAATCCTCAATCCTCATTCTTCAATCCTCAATACCAAATCCTCAATCTTCAATCCTCAGTCCTCAATTCGCAATCCACAATCCTCAATCCTCAGACCTCAAGCATCAATACTCAACCCTCAGTCCTCGTCCTCAATTAACAACCCTCAATCATCAATCCTCAATCTTCAATACTCAATCCTCAATCCTCAATCCTCAGTCCTCAAACCTCAATCCTGAATCCTCAATCCTGAATCCTCAATCTTCAGCCCTCAGTCCTCAACAATCAGTTGTCAATCCTCAATCCTCCATAGAATATCATCAATTCACATTTTTCAATACTCAATACTCAATCTGCAATCATCAAATCTCTATCCACAAACATCAATTCTCATCACTCAACCCTCAACACTCGGTCCCCAATCCTCAATATTCAATCCTCAATCCTCAATCCTCAATCCTCAATCCACAATCCTCAACATTCAATCCTCAATACTCAATCTTCAATCCTCAATCCTCAATCCTCAACCCTCAATCCTCAATCCTCAATATTCAATCCTCAATACTCAATCTTCAATCATCAATCCTCATCCCTCAAACCTCAATCCTCAACCCTCAGTCCTCATCCTCAATTCCCTATTCTCAATTCTCAATCCTCAATCCTCAATCCTCAAACTTCAATCCTCAATAATGAATCTCCAACCCTAGATCCTCAATCCCCAATCTTCAACCCTTAATCCTCAATCCTCAGTCATAAATCCTCAATCTTCAATACTCAATCGTCAATCCTCTGTCCTCAATCCTCAATCCTCAACCCTCAATCCTCAATATTCAATCCTCAATACTCAACCTTCAATCCTCAATCCTCAATCCTCAGTCATAAGTCCTCAATCTTCAATACTCAATCGTCAATCCCCAGTCCTCAATCCTCAATCCTCAACCTTCAATCATCAATAATCAATCTTCTATCCTCAATCATCAATCCTAAATCCTCAATCCTCAATCCTCAATCTTCAATCCTCAACCCTCAATCCTCAATCCTCAATCCTCAACCCTCAATCCTCAATCCTCAATCTTCAATCCTCAATCCTCAATCCTCAATCCTCAATCCTCAACCCTCAATCCTCAATCCTCAATCTTCAATCCTCAATCCTCAATCCTCAATCCTCTATCTTTAATCCTCAATACTGAAACTTCAATCCCCAATCCTCAATCCTCAATTCTCAATCCTCATTCTTCAATCCTCAATACCCAATCCTCAATCTTCAATCCTCAATCCTCAATCCTCAATCCTTAATCCTCAATTATCAATCCTCAATCCTCAATCCTCAATCCTCAATCCTCAATTCTCAATCTTCAATCCTCAATCCTCAATCCTCAATCCTCAATCCTCAACCCTCAACCCTCAGTCCTCATTCCTCAACCGTCAGTCCTCATCCTCCATCCTCAATCCTCAATCCTCTATCCTCAATCTTCAATCCCCAATACTCAATCTTCAATCGTCAATCCTCAATCCTCAATCCACAATCCTCAATCCTCAGGCACCAATACTCAATCTTCAATACTCAATCCTCAATCCTCAATCCTCAATCCTCAATCCTCAACCCTCAGTCCTCATTCCTCAAACCTCAATCCTCAACACTGAGTCCTCATCCTCAATTCTCAATTCTCAGTCCTCAATCCTCAATCCTCAATCTTCAATCCTCAATAATCAATCTCCAATCCTAAATACTCAATCCCCAATCTTCAACCCTTAATCCTCAATCCTCAGTCATAAATCCTCAATCTTCAATACTCAATCCTCAATACTCAACACACAACCCTCAGCCATCAATCCTCAATACTCAACCAACAATACTCAATTCTGAATAATCAGTAGAATATCCTGAATTCTCATGGTTCAATACTCAATCCACAATATTCAATAATCAAATCTCAATCCTCAATCTTGAATACCCAATACTCAATTTCAATCCTCAATCCTCAATCCTCAATCCTCAATCCTCAATCCTCAATCCTCAATATTCAATCCTCAATACTCAATCTTCAATCATCAATCCGCAATCCTCAATCCTCAGTCGTCAATCCTCAGTCATCAATCCTCAACCGTCAATACTCAATCGTCAATCCTTAGTCCTCAATCCTCAATCCTCAATCCTCGTTCCTCAAACCTCAATCCTCAACCCTCAGCCTTCATCCTCAATTCTCAATTCTCAATCCTCAATCCTCAATCCTCAATCCTCAACCTTCAATCCTCAATAATCAATCTCCAATCCTACATCCTCAATCCCCAATCCTCAATCCTTAATCCTCAATCTTCAAGCCTCAATCGCAAGTCCTCAATCTTCAATCGTCAATGCTCAATCCTCAATCCTCAAGCCTCAGTCCTCAATCCTCAATCCTCAATCCTCAAACCTCAATCCTCAACCGTCGGTCCTCGTCCTCAATCCTTAACCCTCAATCCACAATCCTCAATATTCAATCATCAATAATCAATCTTCAATCCTCAATCATCAATCCTCAATCCTCAATCCTCAATCCTCAATATTCAACACTCAACCCTCAACCTTAAATCCTCAATATTCAACCATCAGTCCTCAATTCTCAATACTCAATGGAACATCCGGAATACTCATGGTTCAATACACAGTCCAGAATATTCAATAATCAAATCTCAAACCTCAAGCATCAATTCTCAACACTCAGTCCTCTCTCTTCTATCCTACATCCTCAACCCTCAATCCTCAAGCGTCAATCCTCAATCCTCAATCCTCAATCCTCAATCTTTAATCCTCAATACCCAATCCTCAATCCTCAATATTCAATCCTCAATACTCAATCTTCAATCATCAATCCTCAATCCTCAATCCTCAGTCGTCAATCCTCAGTCATCAATCCTCAACCTTCAATACTCAATCGTCAATCCTTAGTCCTCAATCCTCAATCCTCAATCCTCGTTCCTCAAACCTCAATCCTCAACCCTCAGCCTTCATCCTCAATTCTCAATTCTCAATCCTCAATCCTCAATCCTCAATCCTCAATCCTCAACCTTCAATCCTCAATAATCAATCTCCAATCCTACATCCTCAATCCCCAATCCTCAATCCTCAATCCTCAATCCTCAATGCACAATCTGCAATCCTCAATCCTCAATCCTCAATCCTCAATCCTCATTCTTCAATCCTCAATACCCAATCCTCAATCTTCAATCCTCAATCCTCAATCCGCAATTCTCAATACTCAATCCTCAATCCTCAGACCTCAAACATCAATATTCTACCCTCAGTTCTCGTCCTTAATCCACAACACTCAATCCTCAATCCTCAATCTTCAATCATCAATATTCAATCTTCAATCCTCAATCCTCAATCCTCAATCCTCAATCCTCAATCCTCAATCTTCAATCCTCAATCCTCAATCCTCAATCCTCAATCCTCAATCCTCAACCCTCACTCCTCAATCCTCAATCTTCAATCCTCAATCCTCAATCCTCAATCCTCAATCTTTATTCCTCAATACTGAAACTTCAATCCCCAATCCTCAATCCTCAATCCTCAATCCTCATTCTTCAATCCTCAATACCCAATCCTCAATCTTCAATCCTCAGACCTCAATTCGCAATCCACAATCCTCAATCCTCAGACCTCAAGTATCAATACTCAACCCTCAGTCCTCGTCCTCAATACACAACCCGCAATCATCAACCCTCAATCCTCAATACTCAATCCTCAATCCTCAATCCTCAGTCCTCAAACCTCAATCCTGAATCCTCAATCCTGAATCCTCAATCTTCAGGCCTCAGGCCTCAACAATCAGTTGTCAATCCTCAATCCTCCATAGAATATCATCAATTCACAGTTCTCAATACCCAATACTCAATCTGCAATCTTCAAATCTCTATCCACAAACATCAATTCTCATCACTCAACCCTCAACACTCAGTCCCCAATCCTCAATATTCAATCCTCAATCCTCAATCCTCAATCCACAATCCTCAACCTTCAATCCTCAATACTCAATCTTCAATCCTCAATCCTCAATCCTCAATCCTCAATCCTCAATCCTCAATCCTCAATCCTCAATATGCAGTCCTCAATACTCAATCTTCAATCATCAATCCTGAATCCTCAATCCTCAATCTTCAATCCTCAATCCCCAGTCCTCAATGTCCAATCCTCAGTGCTCAATCCTCAATCCTCAATCCTGAGTCCTCAATCCTCAATCCTCAATCCTCAAACCTCAATCCTCAACCGTCCGTCCTCATCCTCCATCCTCCATCCTCAATCCTCAATCCTCAATCCTCAATCTTCAATCCTCAATACTCAATCTTCAATCCATAATCTTCAATCCTCAATCCTCAATCCTCAATCCTCAGGCATCAATACTCAATCTTCAATACTCAATCCTCAATCCTCAATCCTCAATCATCAATCCTCAACCCTGAATCCTCATTCCTCAAACCTCAATCCTCAACTCTCAGTCCTCATTCTCAATTCTCAATTCTCAATCCTCAATCCTCAATCGTCAATCTTCAATCCTCCACAATCAATCTCCAATCCAAGATACTCAGTCCCCAATCTTCAATCCTTAATCCTCAATCTTCAATCCTCAATCCCCAGTCATCAATCTTCAATCCTCAATGCTCAATCCTCAATCCTCAACCGTCAGTCCTCGTCCTCAATGCTCAGCACTCAAATCTCAATTCTCAATATTCAATCATCAATACCCAATCTTCAATCCTCAATACTCAATCCTCAATCGTCAATCCTCAATCTTCAATCCTCAATACTCAATCCTCAATCCTCAATCCTCAGTCCTCAAACCTCAATCCTGAATCCTCAATCCTGAATCCTCAATCTTCAGGCCTCAGGCCTCAACAATCAGTTGTCAATCCTCAATCCTCCATAGAATATCATCAATTCACAGTTCTCAATACCCAATACTCAATCTGCAATCTTCAAATCTCTATCCACAAACATCAATTCTCATCACTCAACCCTCAACACTCAGTCCCCAATCCTCAATATTCAATCCTCAATCCTCAATCCTCAATCCACAATCCTCTACCTTCAATCCTCAATACTCAATCTTCAATCCTCAATCCTCAATCCTCAATCCTCAATCCTCAATCCTCAATCCTCAATCCTCAATATTCAGTCCTCAATACTCAATCTTCAATCATCAATCCTGAATCCTCAATCCTCAATCTTCAATCCTCAATCCCCAGTCCTCAATGTCCAATCCTCAATGCTCAATCCTCAATCCTCAATCCTCAATCCTGAGTCCTCAATCCTCAATCCTCAATCCTCAAACCTCAATCCTCAACCGTCCGTCCTCATCCTCCATCCTCCATCCTCAATCCTCAATACCCAATCCTCAATCTTCAATCGTCAATCCTCAATCCTCAATCCTTAATCCTCAATTATCAATCCTCAATCCTCAATCCTCAATCCTCAATCCTCAATTCTCAATCTTCAATCCTCAATCCTCAATCCTCAATCCTCAATCCTCAACCCTCAACCCTCAGTCCTCATTCCTCAACCGTCAGTCCTCATCCTCCATCCTCAATCCTCAATCCTCTATCCTCAATCTTCAATCCCCAATACTCAACCTTCAATCGTCAATCCTCAATCCTCAATCCACAATCCTCAATCCTCAGGCACCAATACTCAATCTTCAATACTCAATCCTCAATCCTCAATCCTCAATCCTCAATCCTCAACCCTCAGTCCTCATTCCTCAAACCTCAATCCTCAACACTGAGTCCTCATCCTCAATTCTCAATTCTCAGTCCTCAATCCTCAATCCTCAATCTTCAATCCTCAATAATCAATCTCCAATCCTAAATACTCAATCCCCAATCTTCAACCCTTAATCCTCAATCCTCAGTCACAAATCCTCAATCTTCAATACTCAATCCTCAATACTCAACACACAACCCTCAGCCATCAATCCTCAATACTCAACCATCAATACTCAATTCTGAATAATCAGTAGAATATCCTGAATTCTCATGGTTCAATACTCAATCCACAATATTCAATAATCAAATCTCAATCCTCAATCTTGAATACCCAATACTCAATTTCAATCCTCAATCCTCAATCCTCAATCCTCAATCCTCAATCCTCAATCCTCAATATTCAATCCTCAATACTCAATCTTCAATCATCAATCCTCAATCCTCAATCCTCAGTCGTCAATCCTCAGTCATCAATCCTCAACCTTCAATACTCAATCGTCAATCCTTAGTCCTCAATCCTCAATCCTCAATCCTCGTTCCTCAAACCTCAATCCTCAACCCTCAGCCTTCATCCTCAATTCTCAATTCTCAATCCTCAATCCTCAATCCTCAATCCTCAACCTTCAATCCTCAATAATCAATCTCCAATCCTACATCCTCAATCCCCAATCCTCAATCCTTAATCCTCAATCTTCAAGCCTCAATCGCAAGTACTCAATCTTCAATCGTCAATGCTCAATCCTCAATCCTCAAGCCTCAGTCCTCAATCCTCAATCCTCAATCCTCAAACCTCAATCCTCAACCGTCGGTCCTCGTCCTCAATCCTTAACCCTCAATCCACAATCCTCAATATTCAATCATCAATAATCAATCTTCAATCCTCAATCATCAATCGTCAATCCTCAATCCTCAATCCTCAATATTCAACACTCAACCCTCAACCTTAAATCCTCAATATTCAACCATCAGTCCTCAATTCTCAATACTCAATGGAACATCCGGAATACTCATGGTTCAATACACAGTCCAGAATATTCAATAATCAAATCTCAAACCTCAAGCATCAATTCTCAACACTCAGTCCTCTCTCTTCTATCCTACATCCTCAACCCTCAATCCTCAAGCGTCAATCCTCAATCCTCAATCCTCAATCCTCAATCCTCAATCTTTAATCCTCAATACCCAATCCTCAATCCTCAATATTCAATCCTCAATACTCAATCTTCAATCATCAATCCTCAATCCTCAATCCTCAGTCGTCAATCCTCAGTCATCAATCCTCAACCTTCAATACTCAATCGTCAATCCTTAGTCCTCAATCCTCAATCCTCAATCCTCGTTCCTCAAACCTCAATCCTCAACCCTCAGCCTTCATCCTCAATTCTCAATTCTCAATCCTCAATCCTCAATCCTCAATCCTCAATCCTCAACCTTCAATCCTCAATAATCAATCTCCAATCCTACATCCTCAATCCCCAATCCTCAATCCTCAATCCTCAATCCTCAATGCACAATCTGCAATCCTCAATCCTCAATCCTCAATCCTCAATCCTCATTCTTCAATCCTCAATACCCAATCCTCAATCTTCAATCCTCAATCCTCAATCCGCAATTCTCAATACTCAATCCTCAATCCTCAGACCTCAAACATCAATATTCTACCCTCAGTTCTCGTCCTTAATCCACAACACTCAATCCTCAATCCTCAATCTTCAATCATCAATATTCAATCTTCAATCCTCAATCCTCAATCCTCAATCCTCAATCCTCAATCCTCAATCTTCAATCCTCAATCCTCAATCCTCAATCCTCAATCCTCAATCCTCAACACTCAATCCTCAATCCTCAATCTTCAATCCTCAATCCTCAATCCTCAATCCTCAATCTTTATTCCTCAATACTGAAACTTCAATCCCCAATCCTCAATCCTCAATCCTCAATCCTCATTCTTCAATCCTCAATACCCAATCCTCAATCTTCAATCCTCAGACCTCAATTCGCAATCCACAATCCTCAATCCTCAGACCTCAAGTATCAATACTCAACCCTCAGTCCTCGTCCTCAATACACAACCCGCAATCATCAACCCTCAATCCTCAATACTCAATCCTCAATCCTCAATCCTCAGTCCTCAAACCTCAATCCTGAATCCTCAATCCTGAATCCTCAATCTTCAGGCCTCAGGCCTCAACAATCAGTTGTCAATCCTCAATCCTCCATAGAATATCATCAATTCACAGTTCTCAATACCCAATACTCAATCTGCAATCTTCAAATCTCTATCCACAAACATCAATTCTCATCACTCAACCCTCAACACTCAGTCCCCAATCCTCAATATTCAATCCTCAATCCTCAATCCTCAATCCACAATCCTCAACCTTCAATCCTCAATACTCAATCTTCAATCCTCAATCCTCAATCCTCAATCCTCAATCCTCAATCCTCAATCCTCAATCCTCAATATGCAGTCCTCAATACTCAATCTTCAATCATCAATCCTGAATCCTCAATCCTCAATCTTCAATCCTCAATCCCCAGTCCTCAATGTCCAATCCTCAGTGCTCAATCCTCAATCCTCAATCCTGAGTCCTCAATCCTCAATCCTCAATCCTCAAACCTCAATCCTCAACCGTCCGTCCTCATCCTCCATCCTCCATCCTCAATCCTCAATCCTCAATCCTCAATCTTCAATCCTCAATACTCAATCTTCAATCCATAATCTTCAATCCTCAATCCTCAATCCTCAATCCTCAGGCATCAATACTCAATCTTCAATACTCAATCCTCAATCCTCAATCCTCAATCATCAATCCTCAACCCTGAATCCTCATTCCTCAAACCTCAATCCTCAACTCTCAGTCCTCATTCTCAATTCTCAATTCTCAATCCTCAATCCTCAATCGTCAATCTTCAATCCTCCACAATCAATCTCCAATCCAAGATACTCAGTCCCCAATCTTCAATCCTTAATCCTCAATCTTCAATCCTCAATCCCCAGTCATCAATCTTCAATCCTCAATGCTCAATCCTCAATCCTCAACCGTCAGTCCTCGTCCTCAATGCTCAGCACTCAAATCTCAATTCTCAATATTCAATCATCAATACCCAATCTTCAATCCTCAATACTCAATCCTCAATCGTCAATCCTCAATCTTCAATCCTCAATACTCAATCCTCAATCCTCAATCCTCAGTCCTCAAACCTCAATCCTGAATCCTCAATCCTGAATCCTCAATCTTCAGGCCTCAGGCCTCAACAATCAGTTGTCAATCCTCAATCCTCCATAGAATATCATCAATTCACAGTTCTCAATACCCAATACTCAATCTGCAATCTTCAAATCTCTATCCACAAACATCAATTCTCATCACTCAACCCTCAACACTCAGTCCCCAATCCTCAATATTCAATCCTCAATCCTCAATCCTCAATCCACAATCCTCAACCTTCAATCCTCAATACTCAATCTTCAATCCTCAATCCTCAATCCTCAATCCTCAATCCTCAATCCTCAATCCTCAATCCTCAATATTCAGTCCTCAATACTCAACCTTCAATCATCAATCCTGAATCCTCAATCCTCAATCTTCAATCCTCAATCCCCAGTCCTCAATGTCCAATCCTCAATGCTCAATCCTCAATCCTCAATCCTCAATCCTGAGTCCTCAATCCTCAATCCTCAATCCTCAAACCTCAATCCTCAACCGTCCGTCCTCATCCTCCATCCTCCATCCTCAATCCTCAATCCTCAATCCTCAATCTTCAATCCTCAATACTCAATCTTCAATCCATAATCTTCAATCCTCAATCCTCAATCCTCAATCCTCAGGCATCAATACTCAATCTTCAATACTCAATCCTCAATCCTCAATCCTCAATCATCAATCCTCAACCCTCAATCCTCATTCCTCAAACCTCAATCCTCAACTCTCAGTCCTCATTCTCAATTCTCAATTCTCAATCCTCAATCCTCAATCGTCAATTTTCAATCCTCCATAATCAATCTCCAATCCAAGATACTCAATCCCCAATCTTCAATCCTCAATCCTCAATCCTCAATCCTCAATCCTCAATCTTCAATCCTCAATCCTCAATCCTCAATCCTCAATCCTCAATCCTCAACCCTCAATCCTCGATCCTCAATCTTCAATCCTCAATCCTCAATCCTCAATCCTCAATCTTTATTCCTCAATACTGAAACTTCAATCCCCAATCCTCAATCCTCAATCCTCAATCCTCAATCCTCATTCTTCAATCCTCAATACCCGATCCTCAATCTTCAATACTCAGACCTCAAGTATCAATACTCAACCCTCAGTCCTCGTCCTCAATACACAACCCGCAATCATCAACCCTCAATCCTCAATACTCAATCCTCAATCCTCAATCCTCAGTCCTCAAACCTCAATCCTGAATCCTCAATCCTGAATCCTCAATCTTCAGGCCTCAGGCCTCAACAATCAGTTGTCAATCCTCAATCCTCCATAGAATATCATCAATTCACAGTTCTCAATACCCAATACTCAATCTGCAATCTTCAAATCTCTATCCACAAACATCAATTCTCATCACTCAACCCTCAACACTCAGTCCCCAATCCTCAATATTCAATCCTCAATCCTCAATCCTCAATCCACAATCCTCAACCTTCAATCCTCAATACTCAATCTTCAATCCTCAATCCTCAATCCTCAATCCTCAATCCTCAATCCTCAATATTCAGTCCACAATACTCAGTCTTCAATCATCAATCCTGAATCCTCAATCCTCAATCTTCAATCCTCAATCCCCAGTCCTCAATGTCCAATCCTCAATGCTCAATCCTCAATCCCCAATCCTGAGTCCTCAATCCTCAATCATCAATCCTCAAACCTCAATCCTCAACCGTCCGTCCTCATCCTCCATCCTCCATCCTCAATCCTCAATACTCAATCCTCAATACTCAATCCTCAATACTCAATCTTCAATCCATAATCCTCAATCCTCAATCCTCAATCCTCAATCCTCAGGCATCAATACTCAATCTTCAATACTCAATCCTCAATCCTCAATCCTCAATCATCAATCCTCAACCCTCAATCCTCATTCCTCAAACCTCAATCCTCAACTCTCAGTCCTCATTCTCAATTCTCAATTCTCAATCCTCAATCCTCAATCGTCAATCTTCAATCCTCCATAATCAATCAACAATCCAAGATACTCAATCCCCAATCTTCAATCCTTAATCCTCAACCTTCAATCCTCAATCCCCAGTCATCAATCTTCAATCCTCAATGCTCAATCCTCAATCCTCAATCTTCAATCCTCAATCCTCAATCCTCAATCCTCAATCCTCAACCCTCAATCCTCAATCCTCAATCATCAATCCTCAATCCTAAATCCTCAATCCTCAATCCTCAATCTTTAATCCTCAATACCCAACCCTCAATCTTCAATCCTCAATCCTCAATCCTCAATTCTCAATCCTCAATCCTCAATCCACAATCCTCAATCCTCGTTCCTCAAACCTCAATACTCAACCCTCAGTCTTCATCCTCAATTCTCAATCCTCAATCCTCAATCCTCAATCCTCAATCCTCAATCCTCAACCTTCAATCCTCAATAATCAATCTCCAACCCTACATCCTCAATCCCCAATCCTCAATCCTTAATCCTCAATCTTCAATCCTCAATCGCCAGTCCTCAATCTTCAATCCTCAATGGTCAATCCTCAATCCTCAAGCCTCAGTCCCCAATCCTCAATCCTCAATCCTCAAACCTCAATCCTCAACCGTCGGTCCTCGTCCTCAATCCTCAACCCTCAATCCTCAATCCTCAATATTCAGTCATCAATAATCAATCTTCAATCCTCAATCATCAATCCTCAATCCTCAATCCTCAATCCTCAATATTCAACACTCAACCCTCAACCTTAAATCCTCAATATTCAACCATCAGTCCTCAATTCTCAATACTCAATAGAACATCCTGAATACTCATGGTTCAATATTCAATCCAGAATATTCAATAATCAAATCTCAAACCTCAAGCATCAATTCTCAACACTCAACCCTCAACACTCAGTCCTCTCTCTTCTATCCTACATCCTCAACCCTCAATCCTCAAGCGTCAATCCTCAATACTCAATCCTCAACACTCAATCCTCAATCCTCAATCTTGAATCCTCAATACTCAATCTTCAATCCTCAATCCTCAATCCTCAATCCTCAATACTCTATCCTCAATCCTCAATCCTCAACCCTCAATCCTCAACCCTCAATCCTCATCCCTCAAACCTCAATCCTCAACCCTCAGTCCTCATCCTCAATTCTCTATTCTCAATTCTCAATTCTCAATCCTCAATCCTCAATCCTCAATCTTCAATGCTCAATAATGAATCTCCAATCCTAGATCATCAATCCCCAATCTTCAACCCTTAATCCTCAATCCTCAGTCATAAATCCTCAATCTTCAATACTCAATCGTCAATCCTCTGTCCTCAATCCTCAATCCTCAATTCTCAATCCTCAATATTCAATCCTCAATACTCAACCTTCAATCCTCAATCCTCAATCTTCAATCCTCAATCCTCAGTCATAAATCCTCAATCTTCAATACTCAATCGTCAATCCCCAGTCCTCAATCCTCAACCCTCAATCCTCAAACCTAAATCCTCAACCGTCAGTCCTCGTCCTCAATCATCAATCCTCAGTCCTCTATCTTTAATCGTCAATACTGAAACTTCAATCCCCAATCCTCAATCCTCAATCCTCAATCCTCATTCTTCAATCCTCAATACCCAATCCTCAATCTTCAATCCTCAGTCCTCAATTCGCAATCCACAATCCTCAATCCTCAGACCTCAAGTAGCAATACTCAACCCTCAGTCCTCGTCCTCAATACACAACCCTCAATCATCAATCCCCAATCTTCAATACTCAATCCTCAATCCTCAATCCTCAGTCCTCAAACCTCAATCCTCAACCTTCAATCCTCAATACTCAATCTTCAATCCTCAATCCTCAATCCTCAATCCTCAATCCTCAATCCTCAATCCTCAATATTCAATCCTCAATAATCAATCTTCAATCATCAATCCTCAATCCTCAATCCTCAGTCGTCAATCCTCAGTCATCAATCCTCAACCTTCAATACTCAATCGTCAATCCTTAGTCCTCAATCCTCAATCCTCAATCCTCGTTCCTCAAACCTCAATCCTCAACCCTCAGCCTTCATCCCCAATTCTCAATTCTCAATCCTCAATCCTCAATCCTCAATCCTCAACCTTCAATCCTCAATAATCAATCTCCAATCCTACATCCTCAATACCCAATCCTCAATCCTTAATCCTCAATCTTCAATCCTCAATCGCAAGTACTCAATCTTCAATCGTCAATGCTCAATCCTCAATCCTCAAGCCTCAGTCCTCAATCCTCAATCCTCAATCCTCAAACCTCAATCCTCAACCGTCGGTCCTCGTCCTCAATCCTTAACCCTCAATCCACAATCCTCAATATTCAATCATCAATAATCAATCTTCAATCCTCAATCATCAATCCTCAATCCTCGATCCTCAATCCTCAATATTCAACACTCAACCCTCAACCTTAAATCCTCAATATTCAACCATCAGTCCTCAATTCTCAGTACTCAATGGAACATCCGGAATACTCATGGTTCAATACACAATCCAGAATATTCAATAATCAAATCTCAAACCTCAAGCATCAATTCTCAACACTCAGTCCTCTCTCTTCTATCCTACATCCTCAACCCTCAATCCTCAAGCGTCAATCCTCAATCCTCAATCCTCAATCCTCAATCCTCAATCTTTAATCCTCAATACCCAATCCTCAATCTTCAATCCTCAATCCTCAATCCTCAATTCTCAATCCTCAATCCTCAATCCTCAGACCTCAAACATCAATATTCAACCCTCAGTTCTCGTCCTCAATCCACAACACTCAATCCTCAATCCTCAATCTTCAATCATCAATATTCAATCTTCAATCCTCAATCCTCAATCCTCAATCCTCAATCCTCAATCCTCAATCCTGAATCCTCAATCTTCAGGCCTCAATCCTCAATCCTCAATCCTCAATTCTCAATCCTCAATCCTCAATCCTCAATCCTCAATACTCAATCCTTAATCCTCAATCCTCAATGCACAATCTGCAATCCTCAATCCTCAATCCTCAATCCTCAATCCTCATTCTTCAATCCTCAATACCCAATCCTCAATCTTCAATCCTCAATCCTCAATCCGCAATTCTCAATCCTCAATCCTCAATCCTCAGACCTCAAACGTCAATATTCTACCCTCAGTTCTCGTCCTTAATCCACAACACTCAATCCTCAATCCTCAATCTTCAATCATCAATATTCAATCTTCAATCCTCAATCCTCAATCCCCAATCCTCAATCCTCAATCTTCAATCCTCAATCCTCAATCCTCAATCCTCAATCCTCAATCCTCAACCCTCAATCCTCAATCCTCAATCTTCAATCCTCAATCCTCAATCCTCAATCCTCAATCTTTATTCCTCAATACTGAAACTTCAATACCCAATCCTCAATCCTCAATCCTCAATCCTCATTCTTCAATCCTCAATACCCAATCCTCAATCTTCAATACTCAGACCTCAATTCGCAATCCACAATCCTCAATCCTCAGACCTCAAGTATCAATACTCAACCCTCAGTCCTCGTCCTCAATACACAACCCGCAATCATCAACCCTCAATCCTCAATACTCAATCCTCAATCCTCAATCCTCAGTCCTCAAACCTCAATCCTGAATCCTCAATCCTGAATCCTCAATCTTCAGGCCTCAGGCCTCAACAATCAGTTGTCAATCCCCAATCCTCCATAGAATATCATCAATTCACAGTTCTCAATACCCAATACTCAATCTGCAATCTTCAAATCTCTATCCACAAACATCAATTCTCATCACTCAACCCTCAACACTCAGTCCCCAATCATCAATATTCAATCCTCAATCCTCAATCCTCAATCCACAATCCTCAACCTTCAATCCTCAATACTCAATCTTCAATCCTCAATCCTCAATCCTCAATCCTCAATCCTCAATCCTCAATCCTCAATATTCAGTCCTCAATACTCAACCTTCAATCATCAATCCTGAATCCTCAATCCTCAATCTTCAATCCTCAATCCCCAGTCCTCAATGTCCAATCCTCAATGCTCAATCCTCAATCCTCAATCCTGAGTCCTCAATCCTCAATCCTCAATCCTCAAACCTCAATCCTCAACCGTCCGTCCTCATCCTCCATCCTCCATCCTCAATCCTCAATCCTCAATCTTCAATCTTCAATCCTCAATACTCAATCTTCAATCCATAATCTTCAATCCTCAATCCTCAATCCTCAATCCTCAGGCATCAATACTCAATCTTCAATACTCAATCCTCAATCCTCAATCCTCAATCATCAATCCTCAACCCTCAATCCTCATTCCTCAAACCTCAATCCTCAACTCTCAGTCCTCATTCTCAATTCTCAATTCTCAATCCTCAATCCTCAATCGTCAATTTTCAATCCTCCATAATCAATCTCCAATCCAAGATACTCAATCCCCAATCTTCAATCCTCAATCCTCAATCCTCAATCCTCAATCCTCAACCCTCAATCCTCAATCCTCAATCTTCAATCCTCAATCCTCAATCCTCAATCCTCAATCTTTATTCCTCAATACTGAAACTTCAATCCCCAATCCTCAATCCTCAATCCTCAACCCTCATTCTTCAATCCTCAATACCCAATCCTCAATCTTCAATCCTCAGACCTCAATTCGCAATCCACAATCCTCAATCCTCAGACCTCAAGTATCAATACTCAACCCTCAGTCCTCGTCCTCAATACACAACCCGCAATCATCAACCCTCAATCCTCAATACTCAATCCTCAATCCTCAATCCTCAGTCCTCAAACCTCAATCCTGAATCCTCAATCCTGAATCCTCAATCATCAGGCCTCAGGCCTCAACAATCAGTTGTCAATCCTCAATCCTCCATAGAATATCATCAATTCACAGTTCTCAATACCCAATACTCAATCTGCAATCTTCAAATCTCTATCCACAAACATCAATTCTCATCACTCAACCCTCAACACTCAGTCCCCAATCCTCAATATTCAATCCTCAATCCTCAATCCTCAATCCTCAGGCATCAATACTCAATCTTCAATACACAATCCTCAATCCTCAATCCTCAATCCTCAATCCTCAATCCTCAATCTTCAATCATCAATATTCAATCTTCAATCCTCAATCCTCAATCCTCAATCCACAATCCTCAATCCTCAATCCTCAATCCCCAATCCTCAATCTTCAATCCTCAATCCTAAATCCTCAATCCTCAATCCTCAACCTTCAATCCTCAATACTCAATCCTCAATCCTCAATCCTCAATCCTCAATCCTCAATCCTCAATCCTCAATCCTCAATATTCAGTCCTCAATACTCAATCTTCAATCATCAATCCTGAATCCTCAATCCTCAATCTTCAATCCTCAATCCCCAGTCCTCAATGTCCAATCCTCAATGCTCAATCCTCAATCCTCAATCCTGAGTCCTCAATCCTCAATCCTCAATCCTCAAACCTCAATCCTCAACCGTCCGTCCTCATCCTCCATCCTCCATCCTCAATCCTCAATCCTCAATCCTCAATCTTCAATCCTCAATACTCAATCTTCAATCCATAATCTTCAATCCACAATCCTCAATCCTCAATCCTCAGGCATCAATACTCAATCTTCAATACTCAATCCTCAACCCTCAATCCTCATTCCTCAAACCTCAATCCTCAACTCTCAGTCCTCATTCTCAATTCTCAATTCTCAATCCTCAATCCTCAATCGTCAATTTTCAATCCTCCATAATCAATCTCCAATCCTAAATACTCAATCCCCAATCTTCAACCCTTAATCCTCAATCCTCAGTCACAAATCCTCAATCTTCAATACTCAATCCTCAATACTCAACACACAACCCTCAGCCATCAATCCTCAATACTCAACCATCAATACTCAATTCTGAATAATCAGTAGAATATCCTGAATTCTCATGGTTCAATACTCAATCCACAATATTCAATAATCAAATCTCAATCCTCAATCTTGAATACCCAATACTCAATTTCAATCCTCAATCCTCAATCCTCAATCCTCAATCCTCAATCCTCAATCCTCAATATTCAATCCTCAATACTCAATCTTCAATCATCAATCCTCAATCCTCAATCCTCAGTCGTCAATCCTCAGTCATCAATCCTCAACCTTCAATACTCAATCGTCAATCCTTAGTCCTCAATCCTCAATCCTCAATCCTCGTTCCTCAAACCTCAATCCTCAACCCTCAGCCTTCATCCTCAATTCTCAATTCTCAATCCTCAATCCTCAATCCTCAATCCTCAACCTTCAATCCTCAATAATCAATCTCCAATCCTACATCCTCAATCCCCAATCCTCAATCCTTAATCCTCAATCTTCAAGCCTCAATCGCAAGTACTCAATCTTCAATCGTCAATGCTCAATCCTCAATCCTCAAGCCTCAGTCCTCAATCCTCAATCCTCAATCCTCAAACCTCAATCCTCAACCGTCGGTCCTCGTCCTCAATCCTTAACCCTCAATCCACAATCCTCAATATTCAATCATCAATAATCAATCTTCAATCCTCAATCATCAATCGTCAATCCTCAATCCTCAATCCTCAATATTCAACACTCAACCCTCAACCTTAAATCCTCAATATTCAACCATCAGTCCTCAATTCTCAATACTCAATGGAACATCCGGAATACTCATGGTTCAATACACAGTCCAGAATATTCAATAATCAAATCTCAAACCTCAAGCATCAATTCTCAACACTCAGTCCTCTCTCTTCTATCCTACATCCTCAACCCTCAATCCTCAAGCGTCAATCCTCAATCCTCAATCCTCAATCCTCAATCCTCAATCTTTAATCCTCAATACCCAATCCTCAATCCTCAATATTCAATCCTCAATACTCAATCTTCAATCATCAATCCTCAATCCTCAATCCTCAGTCGTCAATCCTCAGTCATCAATCCTCAACCTTCAATACTCAATCGTCAATCCTTAGTCCTCAATCCTCAATCCTCAATCCTCGTTCCTCAAACCTCAATCCTCAACCCTCAGCCTTCATCCTCAATTCTCAATTCTCAATCCTCAATCCTCAATCCTCAATCCTCAATCCTCAACCTTCAATCCTCAATAATCAATCTCCAATCCTACATCCTCAATCCCCAATCCTCAATCCTCAATCCTCAATCCTCAATGCACAATCTGCAATCCTCAATCCTCAATCCTCAATCCTCAATCCTCAATCCTCAATCCTCAATCCTCATTCTTCAATCCTCAATACCCAATCCTCAATCTTCAATCCTCAATCCTCAATCCGCAATTCTCAATACTCAATCCTCAATCCTCAGACCTCAAACATCAATATTCTACCCTCAGTTCTCGTCCTTAATCCACAACACTCAATCCTCAATCCTCAATCTTCAATCATCAATATTCAATCTTCAATCCTCAATCCTCAATCCTCAATCCTCAATCCTCAATCCTCAATCTTCAATCCTCAATCCTCAATCCTCAATCCTCAATCCTCAATCCTCAACCCTCAATCCTCAATCCTCAATCTTCAATCCTCAATCCTCAATCCTCAATCCTCAATCTTTATTCCTCAATACTGAAACTTCAATCCCCAATCCTCAATCCTCAATCCTCAATCCTCATTCTTCAATCCTCAATACCCAATCCTCAATCTTCAATCCTCAGACCTCAATTCGCAATCCACAATCCTCAATCCTCAGACCTCAAGTATCAATACTCAACCCTCAGTCCTCGTCCTCAATACACAACCCGCAATCATCAACCCTCAATCCTCAATACTCAATCCTCAATCCTCAATCCTCAGTCCTCAAACCTCAATCCTGAATCCTCAATCCTGAATCCTCAATCTTCAGGCCTCAGGCCTCAACAATCAGTTGTCAATCCTCAATCCTCCATAGAATATCATCAATTCACAGTTCTCAATACCCAATACTCAATCTGCAATCTTCAAATCTCTATCCACAAACATCAATTCTCATCACTCAACCCTCAACACTCAGTCCCCAATCCTCAATATTCAATCCTCAATCCTCAATCCTCAATCCACAATCCTCAACCTTCAATCCTCAATACTCAATCTTCAATCCTCAATCCTCAATCCTCAATCCTCAATCCTCAATCCTCAATCCTCAATCCTCAATATGCAGTCCTCAATACTCAATCTTCAATCATCAATCCTGAATCCTCAATCCTCAATCTTCAATCCTCAATCCCCAGTCCTCAATGTCCAATCCTCAGTGCTCAATCCTCAATCCTCAATCCTGAGTCCTCAATCCTCAATCCTCAATCCTCAAACCTCAATCCTCAACCGTCCGTCCTCATCCTCCATCCTCCATCCTCAATCCTCAATCCTCAATCCTCAATCTTCAATCCTCAATACTCAATCTTCAATCCATAATCTTCAATCCTCAATCCTCAATCCTCAATCCTCAGGCATCAATACTCAATCTTCAATACTCAATCCTCAATCCTCAATCCTCAATCATCAATCCTCAACCCTGAATCCTCATTCCTCAAACCTCAATCCTCAACTCTCAGTCCTCATTCTCAATTCTCAATTCTCAATCCTCAATCCTCAATCGTCAATCTTCAATCCTCCACAATCAATCTCCAATCCAAGATACTCAGTCCCCAATCTTCAATCCTTAATCCTCAATCTTCAATCCTCAATCCCCAGTCATCAATCTTCAATCCTCAATGCTCAATCCTCAATCCTCAACCGTCAGTCCTCGTCCTCAATGCTCAGCACTCAAATCTCAATTCTCAATATTCAATCATCAATACCCAATCTTCAATCCTCAATACTCAATCCTCAATCGTCAATCCTCAATCTTCAATCCTCAATACTCAATCCTCAATCCTCAATCCTCAGTCCTCAAACCTCAATCCTGAATCCTCAATCCTGAATCCTCAATCTTCAGGCCTCAGGCCTCAACAATCAGTTGTCAATCCTCAATCCTCCATAGAATATCATCAATTCACAGTTCTCAATACCCAATACTCAATCTGCAATCTTCAAATCTCTATCCACAAACATCAATTCTCATCACTCAACCCTCAACACTCAGTCCCCAATCCTCAATATTCAATCCTCAATCCTCAATCCTCAATCCACAATCCTCAACCTTCAATCCTCAATACTCAATCTTCAATCCTCAATCCTCAATCCTCAATCCTCAATCCTCAATCCTCAATCCTCAATCCTCAATATTCAGTCCTCAATACTCAATCTTCAATCATCAATCCTGAATCCTCAATCCTCAATCTTCAATCCTCAATCCCCAGTCCTCAATGTCCAATCCTCAATGCTCAATCCTCAATCCTCAATCCTGAGTCCTCAATCCTCAATCCTCAATCCTCAAACCTCAATCCTCAACCGTCCGTCCTCATCCTCCATCCTCCATCCTCAATCCTCAATCCTCAATCCTCAATCTTCAATCCTCAATACTCAATCTTCAATCCATAATCTTCAATCCTCAATCCTCAATCCTCAATCCTCAGGCATCAATACTCAATCTTCAATACTCAATCCTCAATCCTCAATCCTCAATCATCAATCCTCAACCCTCAATCCTCATTCCTCAAACCTCAATCCTCAACTCTCAGTCCTCATTCTCAATTCTCAATTCTCAATCCTCAATCCTCAATCGTCAATTTTCAATCCTCCATAATCAATCTCCAATCCAAGATACTCAATCCCCAATCTTCAATCCTCAATCCTCAATCCTCAATCCTCAATCCTCAATCTTCAATCCTCAATCCTCAATCCTCAATCCTCAATCCTCAATCCTCAACCCTCAATCCTCGATCCTCAATCTTCAATCCTCAATCCTCAATCCTCAATCCTCAATCTTTATTCCTCAATACTGAAACTTCAATCCCCAATCCTCAATCCTCAATCCTCAATCCTCAATCCTCATTCTTCAATCCTCAATACCCGATCCTCAATCTTCAATACTCAGACCTCAAGTATCAATACTCAACCCTCAGTCCTCGTCCTCAATACACAACCCGCAATCATCAACCCTCAATCCTCAATACTCAATCCTCAATCCTCAATCCTCAGTCCTCAAACCTCAATCCTGAATCCTCAATCCTGAATCCTCAATCTTCAGGCCTCAGGCCTCAACAATCAGTTGTCAATCCTCAATCCTCCATAGAATATCATCAATTCACAGTTCTCAATACCCAATACTCAATCTGCAATCTTCAAATCTCTATCCACAAACATCAATTCTCATCACTCAACCCTCAACACTCAGTCCCCAATCCTCAATATTCAATCCTCAATCCTCAATCCTCAATCCACAATCCTCAACCTTCAATCCTCAATACTCAATCTTCAATCCTCAATCCTCAATCCTCAATCCTCAATCCTCAATCCTCAATATTCAGTCCACAATACTCAGTCTTCAATCATCAATCCTGAATCCTCAATCCTCAATCTTCAATCCTCAATCCCCAGTCCTCAATGTCCAATCCTCAATGCTCAATCCTCAATCCCCAATCCTGAGTCCTCAATCCTCAATCATCAATCCTCAAACCTCAATCCTCAACCGTCCGTCCTCATCCTCCATCCTCCATCCTCAATCCTCAATACTCAATCCTCAATACTCAATCCTCAATACTCAATCTTCAATCCATAATCCTCAATCCTCAATCCTCAATCCTCAATCCTCAGGCATCAATACTCAATCTTCAATACTCAATCCTCAATCCTCAATCCTCAATCATCAATCCTCAACCCTCAATCCTCATTCCTCAAACCTCAATCCTCAACTCTCAGTCCTCATTCTCAATTCTCAATTCTCAATCCTCAATCCTCAATCGTCAATCTTCAATCCTCCATAATCAATCAACAATCCAAGATACTCAATCCCCAATCTTCAATCCTTAATCCTCAACCTTCAATCCTCAATCCCCAGTCATCAATCTTCAATCCTCAATGCTCAATCCTCAATCCTCAATCTTCAATCCTCAATCCTCAATCCTCAATCCTCAATCCTCAACCCTCAATCCTCAATCCTCAATCATCAATCCTCAATCCTAAATCCTCAATCCTCAATCCTCAATCTTTAATCCTCAATACCCAACCCTCAATCTTCAATCCTCAATCCTCAATCCTCAATTCTCAATCCTCAATCCTCAATCCACAATCCTCAATCCTCGTTCCTCAAACCTCAATACTCAACCCTCAGTCTTCATCCTCAATTCTCAATCCTCAATCCTCAATCCTCAATCCTCAATCCTCAATCCTCAACCTTCAATCCTCAATAATCAATCTCCAACCCTACATCCTCAATCCCCAATCCTCAATCCTTAATCCTCAATCTTCAATCCTCAATCGCCAGTCCTCAATCTTCAATCCTCAATGGTCAATCCTCAATCCTCAAGCCTCAGTCCCCAATCCTCAATCCTCAATCCTCAAACCTCAATCCTCAACCGTCGGTCCTCGTCCTCAATCCTCAACCCTCAATCCTCAATCCTCAATATTCAGTCATCAATAATCAATCTTCAATCCTCAATCATCAATCCTCAATCCTCAATCCTCAATCCTCAATATTCAACACTCAACCCTCAACCTTAAATCCTCAATATTCAACCATCAGTCCTCAATTCTCAATACTCAATAGAACATCCTGAATACTCATGGTTCAATATTCAATCCAGAATATTCAATAATCAAATCTCAAACCTCAAGCATCAATTCTCAACACTCAACCCTCAACACTCAGTCCTCTCTCTTCTATCCTACATCCTCAACCCTCAATCCTCAAGCGTCAATCCTCAATACTCAATCCTCAACACTCAATCCTCAATCCTCAATCTTGAATCCTCAATACTCAATCTTCAATCCTCAATCCTCAATCCTCAATCCTCAATACTCTATCCTCAATCCTCAATCCTCAACCCTCAATCCTCAACCCTCAATCCTCATCCCTCAAACCTCAATCCTCAACCCTCAGTCCTCATCCTCAATTCTCTATTCTCAATTCTCAATTCTCAATCCTCAATCCTCAATCCTCAATCTTCAATGCTCAATAATGAATCTCCAATCCTAGATCATCAATCCCCAATCTTCAACCCTTAATCCTCAATCCTCAGTCATAAATCCTCAATCTTCAATACTCAATCGTCAATCCTCTGTCCTCAATCCTCAATCCTCAATTCTCAATCCTCAATATTCAATCCTCAATACTCAACCTTCAATCCTCAATCCTCAATCTTCAATCCTCAATCCTCAGTCATAAATCCTCAATCTTCAATACTCAATCGTCAATCCCCAGTCCTCAATCCTCAACCCTCAATCCTCAAACCTAAATCCTCAACCGTCAGTCCTCGTCCTCAATCCTCAATCCTCAGTCCTCTATCTTTAATCGTCAATACTGAAACTTCAATCCCCAATCCTCAATCCTCAATCCTCAATCCTCATTCTTCAATCCTCAATACCCAATCCTCAATCTTCAATCCTCAGTCCTCAATTCGCAATCCACAATCCTCAATCCTCAGACCTCAAGTAGCAATACTCAACCCTCAGTCCTCGTCCTCAATACACAACCCTCAATCATCAATCCCCAATCTTCAATACTCAATCCTCAATCCTCAATCCTCAGTCCTCAAACCTCAATCCTCAACCTTCAATCCTCAATACTCAATCTTCAATCCTCAATCCTCAATCCTCAATCCTCAATCCTCAATCCTCAATCCTCAATATTCAATCCTCAATAATCAATCTTCAATCATCAATCCTCAATCCTCAATCCTCAGTCGTCAATCCTTAGTCATCAATCCTCAACCTTCAATACTCAATCGTCAATCCTTAGTCCTCAATCCTCAATCCTCAATCCTCGTTCCTCAAACCTCAATCCTCAACCCTCAGCCTTCATCCCCAATTCTCAATTCTCAATCCTCAATCCTCAATCCTCAATCCTCAACCTTCAATCCTCAATAATCAATCTCCAATCCTACATCCTCAATACCCAATCCTCAATCCTTAATCCTCAATCTTCAATCCTCAATCGCAAGTACTCAATCTTCAATCGTCAATGCTCAATCCTCAATCCTCAAGCCTCAGTCCTCAATCCTCAATCCTCAATCCTCAAACCTCAATCCTCAACCGTCGGTCCTCGTCCTCAATCCTTAACCCTCAATCCACAATCCTCAATATTCAATCATCAATAATCAATCTTCAATCCTCAATCATCAATCCTCAATCCTCGATCCTCAATCCTCAATATTCAACACTCAACCCTCAACCTTAAATCCTCAATATTCAACCATCAGTCCTCAATTCTCAGTACTCAATGGAACATCCGGAATACTCATGGTTCAATACACAATCCAGAATATTCAATAATCAAATCTCAAACCTCAAGCATCAATTCTCAACACTCAGTCCTCTCTCTTCTATCCTACATCCTCAACCCTCAATCCTCAAGCGTCAATCCTCAATCCTCAATCCTCAATCCTCAATCCTCAATCTTTAATCCTCAATACCCAATCCTCAATCTTCAATCCTCAATCCTCAATCCTCAATTCTCAATCCTCAATCCTCAATCCTCAGACCTCAAACATCAATATTCAACCCTCAGTTCTCGTCCTCAATCCACAACACTCAATCCTCAATCCTCAATCTTCAATCATCAATATTCAATCTTCAATCCTCAATCCTCAATCCTCAATCCTCAATCCTCAATCCTCAATCCTGAATCCTCAATCTTCAGGCCTCAATCCTCAATCCTCAATCCTCAATTCTCAATCCTCAATCCTCAATCCTCAATCCTCAATACTCAATCCTTAATCCTCAATCCTCAATGCACAATCTGCAATCCTCAATCCTCAATCCTCAATCCTCAATCCTCATTCTTCAATCCTCAATACCCAATCCTCAATCTTCAATCCTCAATCCTCAATCCGCAATTCTCAATCCTCAATCCTCAATCCTCAGACCTCAAACGTCAATATTCTACCCTCAGTTCTCGTCCTTAATCCACAACACTCAATCCTCAATCCTCAATCTTCAATCATCAATATTCAATCTTCAATCCTCAATCCTCAATCCTCAATCCTCAATCCTCAATCTTCAATCCTCAATCCTCAATCCTCAATCCTCAATCCTCAATCCTCAACCCTCAATCCTCAATCCTCAATCTTCAATCCTCAATCCTCAATCCTCAATCCTCAATCTTTATTCCTCAATACTGAAACTTCAATACCCAATCCTCAATCCTCAATCCTCAATCCTCATTCTTCAATCCTCAATACCCAATCCTCAATCTTCAATACTCAGACCTCAATTCGCAATCCACAATCCTCAATCCTCAGACCTCAAGTATCAATACTCAACCCTCAGTCCTCGTCCTCAATACACAACCCGCAATCATCAACCCTCAATCCTCAATACTCAATCCTCAATCCTCAATCCTCAGTCCTCAAACCTCAATCCTGAATCCTCAATCCTGAATCCTCAATCTTCAGGCCTCAGGCCTCAACAATCAGTTGTCAATCCCCAATCCTCCATAGAATATCATCAATTCACAGTTCTCAATACCCAATACTCAATCTGCAATCTTCAAATCTCTATCCACAAACATCAATTCTCATCACTCAACCCTCAACACTCAGTCCCCAATCATCAATATTCAATCCTCAATCCTCAATCCTCAATCCACAATCCTCAACCTTCAATCCTCAATACTCAATCTTCAATCCTCAATCCTCAATCCTCAATCCTCAATCCTCAATCCTCAATCCTCAATATTCAGTCCTCAATACTCAACCTTCAATCATCAATCCTGAATCCTCAATCCTCAATCTTCAATCCTCAATCCCCAGTCCTCAATGTCCAATCCTCAATGCTCAATCCTCAATCCTCATTCCTGAGTCCTCAATCCTCAATCCTCAATCCTCAAACCTCAATCCTCAACCGTCCGTCCTCATCCTCCATCCTCCATCCTCAATCCTCAATCCTCAATCCTCAATCTTCAATCCTCAATACTCAATCTTCAATCCATAATCTTCAATCCTCAATCCTCAATCCTCAATCCTCAGGCATCAATACTCAATCTTCAATACTCAATCCTCAATCCTCAATCCTCAATCATCAATCCTCAACCCTCAATCCTCATTCCTCAAACCTCAATCCTCAACTCTCAGTCCTCATTCTCAATTCTCAATTCTCAATCCTCAATCCTCAATCGTCAATTTTCAATCCTCCATAATCAATCTCCAATCCAAGATACTCAATCCCCAATCTTCAATCCTCAATCCTCAATCCTCAATCCTCAATCCTCAACCCTCAATCCTCAATCCTCAATCTTCAATCCTCAATCCTCAATCCTCAATCCTCAATCTTTATTCCTCAATACTGAAACTTCAATCCCCAATCCTCAATCCTCAATCCTCAACCCTCATTCTTCAATCCTCAATACCCAATCCTCAATCTTCAATCCTCAGACCTCAATTCGCAATCCACAATCCTCAATCCTCAGACCTCAAGTATCAATACTCAACCCTCAGTCCTCGTCCTCAATACACAACCCGCAATCATCAACCCTCAATCCTCAATACTCAATCCTCAATCCTCAATCCTCAGTCCTCAAACCTCAATCCTGAATCCTCAATCCTGAATCCTCAATCATCAGGCCTCAGGCCTCAACAATCAGTTGTCAATCCTCAATCCTCCATAGAATATCATCAATTCACAGTTCTCAATACCCAATACTCAATCTGCAATCTTCAAATCTCTATCCACAAACATCAATTCTCATCACTCAACCCTCAACACTCAGTCCCCAATCCTCAATATTCAATCCTCAATCCTCAATCCTCAATCCTCAGGCATCAATACTCAATCTTCAATACACAATCCTCAATCCTCAATCCTCAATCCTCAATCCTCAATCCTCAATCTTCAATCATCAATATTCAATCTTCAATCCTCAATCCTCAATCCTCAATCCACAATCCTCAATCCTCAATCCTCAATCCCCAATCCTCAATCTTCAATCCTCAATCCTAAATCCTCAATCCTCAATCCTCAACCTTCAATCCTCAATACTCAATCCTCAATCCTCAATCCTCAATCCTCAATCCTCAATCCTCAATCCTCAATCCTCAATATTCAGTCCTCAATACTCAATCTTCAATCATCAATCCTGAATCCTCAATCCTCAATCTTCAATCCTCAATCCCCAGTCCTCAATGTCCAATCCTCAATGCTCAATCCTCAATCCTCAATCCTGAGTCCTCAATCCTCAATCCTCAATCCTCAAACCTCAATCCTCAACCGTCCGTCCTCATCCTCCATCCTCCATCCTCAATCCTCAATCCTCAATCCTCAATCTTCAATCCTCAATACTCAATCTTCAATCCATAATCTTCAATCCACAATCCTCAATCCTCAATCCTCAGGCATCAATACTCAATCTTCAATACTCAATCCTCAACCCTCAATCCTCATTCCTCAAACCTCAATCCTCAACTCTCAGTCCTCATTCTCAATTCTCAATTCTCAATCCTCAATCCTCAATCGTCAATTTTCAATCCTCCATAATCAATCTCCAATCCAAGATACTCAATCCCCAATCTTCAATCCTCAATCCTCAATCCTCAATCCTCAATCCTCAACCCTCAATCCTCAATCCTCAATCTTCAATCCTCAATCCTAAATCCTCAATCCTCAATCCTCAACCTTCAATCCTCAATACTCAATCTTCAATCCTCAATCCTCAATCCTCAATCCTCAATCCTCAATCCTCAATCCTCAATATTCAGTCCTCAATACTCAATCTTCAATCATCAATCCTGAATCCTCAATCCTCAATCTTCAATCCTCAATCCCCAGTCCTCAATGTCCAATCCTCAATGCTCAATCCTCAATCCTCAATCCTGAGTCCTCAATCGTCAATCCTCAATCCTCAAACCTCAATCCTCAACCGTCCGTCCTCATCCTCCATCCTCCATCCTCATTCCTCAATCCTCAATCCTCAATCTTCAATCCTCAATACTCAATCTTCAATCCATAATCTTCAACCCTCAATCCTCAATCCTCAATCCTCAGGCATCAATACTCAATCTTCAATACTCAATCCTCAATCCTCAATCCTCAATCATCAATCCTCAACCCTCAATCCTCATTCCTCAAACCTCAATCCTCAACCCTCAGCCTTCATCCCCAATTCTCAATTCTCAATCCTCAATCCTCAATCCTCAATCCTCAACCTTCAATCCTCAATAATCAATCTCCAATCCTACATCCTCAATACCCAATCCTCAATCCTTAATCCTCAATCTTCAATCCTCAATCGCAAGTACTCAATCTTCAATCGTCAATGCTCAATCCTCAATCCTCAAGCCTCAGTCCTCAATCCTCAATCCTCAATCCTCAAACCTCAATCCTCAACCGTCGGTCCTCGTCCTCAATCCTTAACCCTCAATCCACAATCCTCAATATTCAATCATCAATAATCAATCTTCAATCCTCAATCATCAATCCTCAATCCTCAATCCTCAATCCTCAATATTCAACACTCAACCCTCAACCTTAAATCCTCAATATTCAACCATCAGACCTCAATTCTCAGTACTCAATGGAACATCCGGAATACTCATGGTTCAATACACAATCCAGAATATTCAATAATCAAATCTCAAACCTCAAGCATCAATTCTCAACACTCAGTCCTCTCTCTTCTATCCTACATCCTCAACCCTCAATCCTCAAGCGTCAATCCTCAATCCTCAATCCTCAATCCTCAATCCTCAATCTTTAATCCTCAATACCCAATCCTCAATCTTCAATCCTCAATCCTCAATCCTCAATTCTCAATCCTCAATCCTCAATCCTCAGACCTCAAACATCAATATTCAACCCTCAGTTCTCGTCCTCAATCCACAACACTCAATCCTCAATCCTCAATCTTCAATCATCAATATTCAATCTTCAATCCTCAATCCTCAATCCTCAATCCTCAATCCTCAATCCTCAATCCTGAATCCTCAATCTTCAGGCCTCAATCCTCAATCCTCAATCCTCAATTCTCAATCCTCAATCCTCAATCCTCAATCCTCAATACTCAATCCTTAATCCTCAATCCTCAATGCACAATCTGCAATCCTCAATCCTCAATCCTCAATCCTCAATCCTCATTCTTCAATCCTCAATACCCAATCCTCAATCTTCAATCCTCAATCCTCAATCCGCAATTCTCAATCCTCAATCCTCAATCCTCAGACCTCAAACATCAATATTCTACCCTCAGTTCTCGTCCTTAATCCACAACACTCAATCCTCAATCCTCAATCTTCAATCATCAATATTCAATCTTCAATCCTCAATCCTCAATCCTCAATCCTCAATCCTCAATCTTCAATCCTCAATCCTCAATCCTCAATCCTCAATCCTCAATCCTCAACCCTCAATCCTCAATCCTCAATCTTCAATCCTCAATCCTCAATCCTCAATCCTCAATCTTTATTCCTCAATACTGAAACTTCAATACCCAATCCTCAATCCTCAATCCTCAATCCTCATTCTTCAATCCTCAATACCCAATCCTCAATCTTCAATACTCAGACCTCAATTCGCAATCCACAATCCTCAATCCTCAGACCTCAAGTATCAATACTCAACCCTCAGTCCTCGTCCTCAATACACAACCCGCAATCATCAACCCTCAATCCTCAATACTCAATCCTCAATCCTCAATCCTCAGTCCTCAAACCTCAATCCTGAATCCTCAATCCTGAATCCTCAATCTTCAGGCCTCAGGCCTCAACAATCAGTTGTCAATCCCCAATCCTCCATAGAATATCATCAATTCACAGTTCTCAATACCCAATACTCAATCTGCAATCTTCAAATCTCTATCCACAAACATCAATTCTCATCACTCAACCCTCAACACTCAGTCCCCAATCATCAATATTCAATCCTCAATCCTCAATCCTCAATCCACAATCCTCAACCTTCAATCCTCAATACTCAATCTTCAATCCTCAATCCTCAATCCTCAATCCTCAATCCTCAATCCTCAATCCTCAATATTCAGTCCTCAATACTCAACCTTCAATCATCAATCCTGAATCCTCAATCCTCAATCTTCAATCCTCAATCCCCAGTCCTCAATGTCCAATCCTCAATGCTCAATCCTCAATCCTCAATCCTGAGTCCTCAATCCTCAATCCTCAATCCTCAAACCTCAATCCTCAACCGTCCGTCCTCATCCTCCATCCTCCATCCTCAATCCTCAATCCTCAATCCTCAATCTTCAATCCTCAATACTCAATCTTCAATCCATAATCTTCAATCCTCAATCCTCAATCCTCAATCCTCAGGCATCAATACTCAATCTTCAATACTCAATCCTCAATCCTCAATCCTCAATCATCAATCCTCAACCCTCAATCCTCATTCCTCAAACCTCAATCCTCAACTCTCAGTCCTCATTCTCAATTCTCAATTCTCAATCCTCAATCCTCAATCGTCAATTTTCAATCCTCCATAATCAATCTCCAATCCAAGATACTCAATCCCCAATCTTCAATCCTCAATCCTCAATCCTCAATCCTCAATCCTCAACCCTCAATCCTCAATCCTCAATCTTCAATCCTCAATCCTCAATCCTCAATCCTCAATCTTTATTCCTCAATACTGAAACTTCAATCCCCAATCCTCAATCCTCAATCCTCAACCCTCATTCTTCAATCCTCAATACCCAATCCTCAATCTTCAATCCTCAGACCTCAATTCGCAATCCACAATCCTCAATCCTCAGACCTCAAGTATCAATACTCAACCCTCAGTCCTCGTCCTCAATACACAACCCGCAATCATCAACCCTCAATCCTCAATACTCAATCCTCAATCCTCAATCCTCAGTCCTCAAACCTCAATCCTGAATCCTCAATCCTGAATCCTCAATCATCAGGCCTCAGGCCTCAACAATCAGTTGTCAATCCTCAATCCTCCATAGAATATCATCAATTCACAGTTCTCAATACCCAATACTCAATCTGCAATCTTCAAATCTCTATCCACAAACATCAATTCTCATCACTCAACCCTCAACACTCAGTCCCCAATCCTCAATATTCAATCCTCAATCCTCAATCCTCAATCCTCAGGCATCAATACTCAATCTTCAATACACAATCCTCAATCCTCAATCCTCAATCCTCAATCCTCAATCCTCAATCTTCAATCATCAATATTCAATCTTCAATCCTCAATCCTCAATCCTCAATTCACAATCCTCAATCCTCAATCCTCAATCCCCAATCCTCAATCTTCAATCCTCAATCCTAAATCCTCAATCCTCAATCCTCAACCTTCAATCCTCAATACTCAATCTTCAATCCTCAATCCTCAATCCTCAATCCTCAATCCTCAATCCTCAATCCTCAATATTCAGTCCTCAATACTCAATCTTCAATCATCAATCCTGAATCCTCAATCCTCAATCTTCAATCCTCAATCCCCAGTCCTCAATGTCCAATCCTCAATGCTCAATCCTCAATCCTCAATCCTGAGTCCTCAATCCTCAATCCTCAATCCTCAAACCTCAATCCTCAACCGTCCGTCCTCATCCTCCATCCTCCATCCTCAATCCTCAATCCTCAATCCTCAATCTTCAATCCTCAATACTCAATCTTCAATCCATAATCTTCAATCCACAATCCTCAATCCTCAATCCTCAGGCATCAATACTCAATCTTCAATACTCAATCCTCAACCCTCAATCCTCATTCCTCAAACCTCAATCCTCAACTCTCAGTCCTCATTCTCAATTCTCAATTCTCAATCCTCAATCCTCAATCGTCAATTTTCAATCCTCCATAATCAATCTCCAATCCAAGATACTCAATCCCCAATCTTCAATCCTCAATCCTCAATCCTCAATCCTCAATCCTCAACCCTCAATCCTCAATCCTCAATCTTCAATCCTCAATCCTAAATCCTCAATCCTCAATCCTCAACCTTCAATCCTCAATACTCAATCTTCAATCCTCAGTCCTCAATCCTCAATCCTCAATCCTCAATCCTCAATCCTCAATATTCAGTCCTCAATACTCAATCTTCAATCATCAATCCTGAATCCTCAATCCTCAATCTTCAATCCTCAATCCCCAGTCCTCAATGTCCAATCCTCAATGCTCAATCCTCAATCCTCAATCCTGAGTCCTCAATCGTCAATCCTCAATCCTCAAACCTCAATCCTCAACCGTCCGTCCTCATCCTCCATCCTCCATCCTCAATCCTCAATCCTCAATCCTCAATCTTCAATCCTCAATACTCAATCTTCAATCCATAATCTTCAATCCTCAATCCTCAATCCTCAATCCTCAGGCATCAATACTCAATCTTCAATACTCAATCCTCAATCCTCAATCCTCAATCATCAATCCTCAACCCTCAATCCTCATTCCTCAAACCTCAATCCTCAACTCTCAGTCCTCATTCTCAATTCTCAATTCTCAATCCTCAATCCTCAATCGTCAATTTTCAATCCTCCATAATCAATCTCCAATCCAAGATACTCAATCCCCAATCTTCAATCCTCAATCCTCAATCCTCAATCCTCAATCCTCAACCCTCAATCCTCAATCCTCAATCTTCAATCCTCAATCCTCAATCCTCAATCCTCAATCTTTATTCCTCAATACTGAAACTTCAATCCCCAATCCTCAATCCTCAATCCTCAATATTCAGTCCTCAATACTCAATCTTCAATCATCAATCCTGAATCCTCAATCCTCAATCTTCAATCCTCAATCCCCAGTCCTCAATGTCCAATCCTCAATGCTCAATCCTCAATCCTCAATCCTGAGTCCTCAATCCTCAATCCTCAATCCTCAATCTTCAATCCTCAATTCACAATCCTCAATCCTCAATCCTCAATCCCCAATCCTCAATCTTCAATCCTCAATCCTAAATCCTCAATCCTCAATCCTCAACCTTCAATCCTCAATACTCAATCTTCAATCCTCAATCCTCAATCCTCAATCCTCAATCCTCAATCCTCAATCCTCAATATTCAGTCCTCAATACTCAATCTTCAATCATCAATCCTGAATCCTCAATCCTCAATCTTCAATCCTCAATCCCCAGTCCTCAATGTCCAATCCTCAATGCTCAATCCTCAATCCTCAATCCTGAGTCCTCAATCCTCAATCCTCAATCCTCAAACCTCAATCCTCAACCGTCCGTCCTCATCCTCCATCCTCCATCCTCAATCCTCAATCCTCAATCCTCAATCTTCAATCCTCAATACTCAATCTTCAATCCATAATCTTCAATCCACAATCCTCAATCCTCAATCCTCAGGCATCAATACTCAATCTTCAATACTCAATCCTCAACCCTCAATCCTCATTCCTCAAACCTCAATCCTCAACTCTCAGTCCTCATTCTCAATTCTCAATTCTCAATCCTCAATCCTCAATCGTCAATTTTCAATCCTCCATAATCAATCTCCAATCCAAGATACTCAATCCCCAATCTTCAATCCTCAATCCTCAATCCTCAATCCTCAATCCTCAACCCTCAATCCTCAATCCTCAATCTTCAATCCTCAATCCTAAATCCTCAATCCTCAATCCTCAACCTTCAATCCTCAATACTCAATCTTCAATCCTCAGTCCTCAATCCTCAATCCTCAATCCTCAATCCTCAATCCTCAATATTCAGTCCTCAATACTCAATCTTCAATCATCAATCCTGAATCCTCAATCCTCAATCTTCAATCCTCAATCCCCAGTCCTCAATGTCCAATCCTCAATGCTCAATCCTCAATCCTCAATCCTGAGTCCTCAATCGTCAATCCTCAATCCTCAAACCTCAATCCTCAACCGTCCGTCCTCATCCTCCATCCTCCATCCTCAATCCTCAATCCTCAATCCTCAATCTTCAATCCTCAATACTCAATCTTCAATCCATAATCTTCAATCCTCAATCCTCAATCCTCAATCCTCAGGCATCAATACTCAATCTTCAATACTCAATCCTCAATCCTCAATCCTCAATCATCAATCCTCAACCCTCAATCCTCATTCCTCAAACCTCAATCCTCAACTCTCAGTCCTCATTCTCAATTCTCAATTCTCAATCCTCAATCCTCAATCGTCAATTTTCAATCCTCCATAATCAATCTCCAATCCAAGATACTCAATCCCCAATCTTCAATCCTCAATCCTCAATCCTCAATCCTCAATCCTCAACCCTCAATCCTCAATCCTCAATCTTCAATCCTCAATCCTCAATCCTCAATCCTCAATCTTTATTCCTCAATACTGAAACTTCAATCCCCAATCCTCAATCCTCAATCCTCAATATTCAGTCCTCAATACTCAATCTTCAATCATCAATCCTGAATCCTCAATCCTCAATCTTCAATCCTCAATCCCCAGTCCTCAATGTCCAATCCTCAATGCTCAATCCTCAATCCTCAATCCTGAGTCCTCAATCCTCAATCCTCAATCCTCAATCTTCAATCCTCAATTCACAATCCTCAATCCTCAATCCTCAATCCCCAATCCTCAATCTTCAATCCTCAATCCTAAATCCTCAATCCTCAATCCTCAACCTTCAATCCTCAATACTCAATCTTCAATCCTCAATCCTCAATCCTCAATCCTCAATCCTCAATCCTCAATCCTCAATATTCAGTCCTCAATACTCAATCTTCAATCATCAATCCTGAATCCTCAATCCTCAATCTTTATTCCTCAATACTGAAACTTCAATCCCCAATCCTCAATCCTCAATCCTCAATCCTCATTCTTCAATCCTCAATACCCAATCCTCAATCTTCAATCCTCAGACCTCAATTCGCAATCCACAATCCTCAATCCTCAGACCTCAAGTATCAATACTCAACCCTCAGTCCTCGTCCTCAATACACAACCCGCAATCATCAACCCTCAATCCTCAATACTCAATCCTCAATCCTCAATCCTCAGTCCTCAAACCTCAATCCTGAATCCTCAATCCTGAATCCTCAATCATCAGGCCTCAGGCCTCAACAATCAGTTGTCGATCCTCAATCCTCCATAGAATATCATCAACTCACAGTTCTCAATACCCAATACTCAATCTGCAATCTTCAAATCTCTATCCACAAACATCAATTCTCATCACTCAACCCTCAACACTCAGTCCCCAATCCTCAATATTCAATCCTCAATCCTCAATCCTCAATCCTCAGGCATCAATACTCAATCTTCAATACACAATCCTCAATCCTCAATCCTCAATACTCAATCCTCAATCCTCAATCTTCAATCATCAATATTCAATCTTCAATCCTCAATCCTCAATCCTCAATCCACAATCCTCAATCCTCAATCCTCAATCCCCAATCCTCAATCTTCAATCCTCAATCCTAAATCCTCAATCCTCAATCCTCAACCCTCAATCCTCAAACCTCAATCTTCAATCCTCAATCCTCAATCCACAATCCTCAATCCTCAATCTTTAACCCTCAATACTGAAACTTCAATCCCCAATCCTCAATCCTCAATCCTCAATCCTCATTCTTCAATCCTCAATACCAAATCCTCAATCTTCAATCCTCAGTCCTCAATTCGCAATCCACAATCCTCAATCCTCAGACCTCAAGCATCAATACTCAACCCTCAGTCCTCGTCCTCAATTCACAACCCTCAATCATCAATCCTCAATCTTCAATACTCAATCCTCAATCCTCAATCCTCAGTCCTCAAACCTCAATCCTGAATCCTCAATCCTGAATCCTCAATCTTCAGCCCTCAGTCCTCAACAATCAGTTGTCAATCCTCAATCCTCCATAGAATATCATCAATTCACATTTTTCAATACTCAATACTCAATCTGCAATCATCAAATCTCTATCCACAAACATCAATTCTCATCACTCAACCCTCAACACTCGGTCCCCAATCCTCAATATTCAATCCTCAATCCTCAATCCTCAATCCTCAATCCACAATCCTCAACCTTCAATCCTCAATACTCAATCTTCAATCCTCAATCCTCAATCCTCAACCCTCAATCCTCAATCCTCAATATTCAATCCTCAATACTCAATCTTCAATCATCAATCCTCATCCCTCAAACCTCAATCCTCAACCCTCAGTCCTCATCCTCAATTCCCTATTCTCAATTCTCAATCCTCAATCCTCAATCCTCAAACTTCAATCCTCAATAATGAATCTCCAACCCTAGATCCTCAATCCCCAACCTTCAACCCTTAATCCTCAATCCTCAGTCATAAATCCTCAATCTTCAATACTCAATCGTCAATCCTCTGTCCTCAATCCTCAATCCTCAACCCTCAATCCTCAATATTCAATCCTCAATACTCAACCTTCAATCCTCAATCCTCAATCCTCAGTCATAAGTCCTCAATCTTCAATACTCAATCGTCAATCCCCAGTCCTCAATCCTCAATCCTCAATCTTCAATCATCAATAATCAATCTTCTATCCTCAATCATCAATCCTAAATCCTCAATCCTCAATCCTCAATCTTCAATCCTCAACCCTCAATCCTCAATCCTCAATCCTCAACCCTCAATCCTCAATCCTCAATCTTCAATCCTCAATCCTCAATCCTCAATCCTCAATCCTCAATCCTCAATCCTCAACCCTCAATCCTCAATCCTCAATCTTCAATCCTCAATCCTCAATCCTCAATCCTCTGTCTTTAATCCTCAATACTGAAACTTCAATCCCCAATCCTCAATCCTCAATTCTCAATCCTCATTCTTCAATCCTCAATACCCAATCATCAATCTTCAATCCTCAATCCTCAATCCTCAATCCTTAATCCTCAATTATCAATCCTCAATCCTCAATCCTCAATCCTCAATCCTCAATTCTCAATCTTCAATCCTCAATCCTCAATCCTCAATCCTCAATCCTCAACCCTCAACCCTCAGTCCTCATTCCTCAACCGTCAGTCCTCATCCTCCATCCTCAATCCTCAATCCTCTATCCTCAATCTTCAATCCCCAATACTCAATCTTCAATCGTCAATCCTCAATCCTCAATCCACAATCCTCAATCCTCAGGCACCAATACTCAATCTTCAATACTCAATCCTCAATCCTCAATCCTCAATCCTCAATCCTCAACCCTCAGTCCTCATTCCTCAAACCTCAATCCTCAACACTGAGTCCTCATCCTCAATTCTCACTTCTCAGTCCTCAATCCTCAATCCTCAATCTTCAATCCTCAATAATCAATCTCCAATCCTAAATACTCAATCCCCAATCTTCAACCCATAATCCTCAATCCTCAGTCATAAATCCTCAATCTTCAATACTCAATCCTCAATACTCAACACACAACCCTCAGCCATCAATCCTCAATACTCAACCATCAATACTCAATTCTGAATAATCAGTAGAATATCCTGAATTCTCATGGTTCAATACTCAATCCACAATATTCAATAATCAAATCTCAATCCTCAATCTTGAATACCCAATACTCAATTTCAATCCTCAATCCTCAATCCTCAATCCTCAATCCTCAATCCTCAATCCTCAATATTCAATCCTCAATACTCAATCTTCAATCATCAATCCTCAATCCTCAATCCTCAGTCGTCAATCCTCAGTCATCAATCCTCAACCTTCAATACTCAATCGTCAATCCTTAGTCCTCAATCCTCAATCCTCAATCCTCGTTCCTCAAACCTCAATCCTCAACCCTCAGCCTTCATCCTCAATCTTCAATCCTCAATCCTAAATCCTCAATCCTCAATCCTCAACCCTCAATCCTCAAACCTCAATCTTCAATCCTCAATCCTCAATCCACAATCCTCAATCCTCAATCTTTAACCCTCAATACTGAAACTTCAATCCCCAATCCTCAATCCTCAATCCTCAATCCTCATTCTTCAATCCTCAATACCAAATCCTCAATCTTCAATCCTCAGTCCTCAATTCGCAATCCACAATCCTCAATCCTCAGACCTCAAGCATCAATACTCAACCCTCAGTCCTCGTCCTCAATTCACAACCCTCAATCATCAATCCTCAATCTTCAATACTCAATCCTCAATCCTCAATCCTCAGTCCTCAAACCTCAATCCTGAATCCTCAATCCTGAATCCTCAATCTTCAGCCCTCAGTCCTCAACAATCAGTTGTCAATCCTCAATCCTCCATAGAATATCATCAATTCACATTTTTCAATACTCAATACTCAATCTGCAATCATCAAATCTCTATCCACAAACATCAATTCTCATCACTCAACCCTCAACACTCGGTCCCCAATCCTCAATATTCAATCCTCAATCCTCAATCCTCAATCCTCAATCCACAATCCTCAACCTTCAATCCTCAATACTCAATCTTCAATCCTCAATCCTCAATCCTCAACCCTCAATCCTCAATCCTCAATATTCAATCCTCAATACTCAATCTTCAATATTCAATCCTCAATACTCAACCTTCAATCCTCAATCCTCAATCCTCAGTCATAAGTCCTCAATCTTCAATACTCAATCGTCAATCCCCAGTCCTCAATCCTCAATCCTCAATCTTCAATCATCAATAATCAATCTTCTATCCTCAATCATCAATCCTAAATCCTCAATCCTCAATCCTCAATCTTCAATCCTCAACCCTCAATCCTCAATCCTCAATCCTCAACCCTCAATCCTCAATCCTCAATCTTCAATCCTCAATCCTCAATCCTCAATCCTCAATCCTCAATCCTCAATCCTCAACCCTCAATCCTCAATCCTCAATCTTCAATCCTCAATCCTCAATCCTCAATCCTCTATCTTTAATCCTCAATACTGAAACTTCAATCCCCAATCCTCAATCCTCAATTCTCAATCCTCATTCTTCAATCCTCAATACCCAATCATCAATCTTCAATCCTCAATCCTCAATCCTGAATCCTTAATCCTCAATTATCAATCCTCAATCCTCAATCCTCAATCCTCAATCCTCAATTCTCAATCTTCAATCCTCAATCCTCAATCCTCAATCCTCAATCCTCAACCCTCAACCCTCAGTCCTCATTCCTCAACCGTCAGTCCTCATCCTCCATCCTCAATCCTCAATCCTCTATCCTCAATCTTCAATCCCCAATACTCAATCTTCAATCGTCAATCCTCAATCCTCAATCCACAATCCTCAATCCTCAGGCACCAATACTCAATCTTCAATACTCAATCCTCAATCCTCAATCCTCAATCCTCAATCCTCAACCCTCAGTCCTCATTCCTCAAACCTCAATCCTCAACACTGAGTCCTCAACCTCAATTCTCAATTCTCAGTCCTCAATCCTCAATCCTCAATCTTCAATCCTCAATAATCAATCTCCAATCCTAAATACTCAATCCCCAATCTTCAACCCTTAATCCTCAATCCTCAGTCATAAATCCTCAATCTTCAATACTCAATCCTCAATACTCAACACACAACCCTCAGCCATCAATCCTCAATACTCAACCATCAATACTCAATTCTGAATAATCAGTAGAATATCCTGAATTCTCATGGTTCAATACTCAATCCACAATATTCAATAATCAAATCTCAATCCTCAATCTTGAATACCCAATACTCAATTTCAATCCTCAATCCTCAATCCTCAATCCTCAATCCTCAATCCTCAATCCTCAATATTCAATCCTCAATACTCAATCTTCAATCATCAATCCTCAATCCTCAATCCTCAGTCGTCAATCCTCAGTCATCAATCCTCAACCTTCAATACTCAATCGTCAATCCTTAGTCCTCAATCCTCAATCCTCAATCCTCGTTCCTCAAACCTCAACCCTCAACCCTCAGCCTTCATCCTCAATTCTCAATTCTCAATCCTCAATCCTCAATCCTCAATCCTCAACCTTCAATCCTCAATAATCAATCTCCAATCCTACATCCTCAATCCCCAATCCTCAATCCTTAATCCTCAATCTTCAAGCCTCAATCGCAAGTACTCAATCTTCAATCGTCAATGCTCAATCCTCAATCCTCAAGCCTCAGTCCTCAATCCTCAATCCTCAATCCTCAAACCTCAATCCTCAACCGTCGGTCCTCGTCCTCAATCCTTAACCCTCAATCCACAATCCTCAATATTCAATCATCAATAATCAATCTTCAATCCTCAATCATCAATCCTCAATCCTCAATCCTCAATCCTCAATATTCAACACTCAACCCTCAACCTTAAATCCTCAATATTCAACCATCAGTCCTCAATTCTCAATACTCAATGGAACATCCGGAATACTCATGGTTCAATACACAGTCCAGAATATTCAATAATCAAATCTCAAACCTCAAGCATCAATTCTCAACACTCAGTCCTCTCTCTTCTATCCTACATCCTCAACCCTCAATCCTCAAGCGTCAATCCTCAATCCTCAATCCTCAATCCTCAATCCTCAATCTTTAATCCTCAATACCCAATCCTCAATCCTCAATATTCAATCCTCAATACTCAATCTTCAATCATCAATCCTCAATCCTCAATCCTCAGTCGTCAATCCTCAGTCATCAATCCTCAACCTTCAATACTCAATCATCAATCCTTAGTCCTCAATCCTCAATCCTCAATCCTCGTTCCTCAAACCTCAATCCTCAACCCTCAGCCTTCATCCTCAATTCTCAATTCTCAATCCTCAATCCTCAATCCTCAATCCTCAATCCTCAACCTTCAATCCTCAATAATCAATCTCCAATCCTACATCCTCAATCCCCAATCCTCAATCCTTAATCCTCAATCTTCAAGCCTCAATCGCAAGTACTCAATCTTCAATCGTCAATGCTCAATCCTCAATCCTCAAGCCTCAGTCCTCAATCCTCAATCCTCAATCCTCAAACCTCAATCCTCAACCGTCGGTCCTCGTCCTCAATCCTTAACCCTCAATCCACAATCCTCAATATTCAATCATCAATAATCAATCTTCAATCCTCAATCATCAATCCTCAATCCTCAATCCTCAATCCTCAATATTCAACACTCAACCCTCAACCTTAAATCCTCAATATTCAACCATCAGTCCTGAATTCTCAATACTCAATGGAACATCCGGAATACTCATGGCTCAATACACAGTCCAGAATATTCAATAATCAAATCTCAAACCTCAAGCATCAATTCTCAACACTCAGTCCTCTCTCTTCTATCCTACATCCTCAACCCTCAATCCTCAAGCGTCAATCCTCAACCCTCAATCCTCAATCCTCAATCCTCAATCTTTAATCCTCAATACCCAATCCTCAATCCTCAATATTCAATCCTCAATACTCAATCTTCAATCATCAATCCTCAATCCTCAATCCTCAGTCGTCAATCCTCAGTCATCAATCCTCAACCTTCAATACTCAATCGTCAATCCTTAGTCCTCAATCCTCAATCCTCAATCCTCGTTCCTCAAACCTCAATCCTCAACCCTCAGCCTTCATCCTCAATTCTCAATTCTCAATCCTCAATCCTCAATCCTCAATCCTCAATCCTCAACCTTCAATCCTCAATAATCAATCTCCAATCCTACATCCTCAATCCCCAATCCTCAATCCTTAATCCTCAATCTTCAAGCCTCAATCGCAAGTACTCAATCTTCAATCGTCAATGCTCAATCCTCAATCCTCAAGCCTCAGTCCTCAATCCTCAATCCTCAATCCTCAAACCTCAATCCTCAACCGTCGGTCCTCGTCCTCAATCCTTAACCCTCAATCCACAATCCTCAATATTCAATCATCAATAATCAATCTTCAATCCTCAATCATCAATCCTCAATCCTCAATCCTCAATCCTCAATATTCAACACTCAACCCTCAACCTTAAATCCTCAATATTCAACCATCAGTCCTCAATTCTCAATACTCAATGGAACATCCGGAATACTCATGGTTCAATACACAATCCAGAGTATTCAATAATCAAATCTCAAACCTCAAGCATCAATTCTCAACACTGAGTCCTCTCTCTTCTATCCTACATCCTCAACCCTCAATCCTCAAGCGTCAATCCTCAATCCTCAATCCTCAATCCTCAATCCTCAATCTTTAATCCTCAATACCCAATCCTCAATCTTCAATCCTCAATCCTCAATCCTCAATTCTCAATCCTCAATCCTCAATCCTCAGACCTCAAACATCAATATTCAACCCTCAGTTCTCGTCCTCAATCCACAACACTCAATCCTCAATCCTCAATCTTCAATCATCAATATTCAATCTTCAATCCTCAATCCTCAATCCTCAATACTCAATCCTCAATCCCCAATCCTCAATGCATAATCTGCAATCCTCAATCCTCAATCCTCAATCCTCAATCCTCATTCTTCAATCCTCAATACCCAATCCTCAATCTTCAATCCTCAATCCTCAATCCGCAATTCTCAATCCTCAATCCTCAATCCTCAATCCTCAACCCTCAATCCTCAATCCTCAATCTTCAATCCTCAATCCTCAATCCTCAATCCTCAATCTTTAATCCTCAATACTGAAACTTCAATCCCCAATCCTCAATCCTCAATCCTCAATCCTCATTCTTCAATCCTCAATACCCAATCCTCAATCTTCAATCCTCAGTCCTCAATTCGCAATCCACAATCCTCAATCCTCAGACCTCAAGTATCAATACTCAACCCGCAGTCCTCGTCCTCAATACACAACCCTCAATCATCAACCCTCAATCCTCAATACTCAATCCTCAATCCTCAATCTTAAGTCCTCAAACCTCAATCCTGAATCCTCAATCCTGAATCCTCAATCTTCAGGCCTCAATCCTCAATCCTCAATCCTCAATCCTCAATCCTCAATCCTCAATCCTCAATCCTCAATACTCAATCCTCAATCCCCAATCCTCAATGCATAATCTGCAATCCTCAATCCTCAATCCTCAATCCTCAATCCTCATTCTTCAATCCTCAATACCCAATCCTCAATCTTCAATCCTCAATCCTCAATCCGCAATTCTCAATCCTCAATCCTCAATCCTCAGACCTCAAACATCAATATTCTACCCTCAGTTCTCGTCCTTAATCCACAACACTCAATCCTCAATCCTCAATCTTCAATCATCAATATTCAATCTTCAATCCTCAATCCTCAATCCTCAATCCTCAATCCTCAATCCTCAATCTTCAATCCTCAATCCTCAATCCTCAATCCTCAATCCTCAATCCTCAACCCTCAATCCTCAATCCTCAATCTTCAATCCTCAATCCTCAATCCTCAATCCTCAATCTTTATTCCTCAATACTGAAACTTCAATCCCCAATCCTCAATCCTCAATCCTCAATCCTCATTCTTCAATCCTCAATACCCAATCCTCAATCTTCAATCCTCAGACCTCAATTCGCAATCCACAATCCTCAATCCTCAGACCTCAAGTATCAATACTCAACCCTCAGTCCTCGTCCTCAATACACAACCCGCAATCATCAACCCTCAATCCTCAATACTCAATCCTCAATCCTCAATCCTCAGTCCTCAAACCTCAATCCTGAATCCTCAATCCTGAATCCTCAATCTTCAGGCCTCAGGCCTCAACAATCAGTTGTCAATCCTCAATCCTCCATAGAATATCATCAATTCACAGTTCTCAATACCCAATACTCAATCTGCAATCTTCAAATCTCTATCCACAAACATCAATTCTCATCACTCAACCCTCAACACTCAGTCCCCAATCCTCAATATTCAATCCTCAATCCTCAATCCTCATTCCACAATCCTCAACCTTCAATCCTCAATACTCAATCTTCAATCCTCAATCCTCAATCCTCAATCCTCAATCCTCAATCCTCAATCCTCAATCCTCAATATTCAGTCCTCAATACTCAATCTTCAATCATCAATCCTGAATCCTCAATCCTCAATCTTCAATCCTCAATCCCCAGTCCTCAATGTCCAATCCTCAATGCTCAATCCTCAATCCTCAATCCTGAGTCCTCAATCCTCAATCCTCAATCCTCAAACCTCAATCCTCAACCGTCCGTCCTCATCCTCCATCCTCCATCCTCAATCCTCAATCCTCAATCCTCAATCTTCAATCCTCAATACTCAATCTTCAATCCATAATCTTCAATCCTCAATCCTCAATCCTCAATCCTCAGGCATCAATACTCAATCTTCAATACTCAATCCTCAATCCTCAATCCTCAATCATCGATCCTCAACCCTCAATCCTCATTCCTCAAACCTCAATCCTCAACTCTCAGTCCTCATTCTCAATTCTCAATTCTCAATCCTCAATCCTCAATCGTCAATTTTCAATCCTCCATAATCAATCTCCAATCCAAGATACTCAATCCCCAATCTTCAATCCTCAATCCTCAATCCTCAATCCTCAATCCTCAATCTTCAATCCTCCATCCTCAATCCTCAATCCTCAATCCTCAATCCTCAACCCTCAATCCTCAATCCTCAATCTTCAAACCTCAATCCTCAATCCTCAATCCTCAATCTTTATTCCTCAATACTGAAACTTCAATCCCCAATCCTCAATCCTCAATCCTCAATCCTCAATCGTCATTCTTCAATCCTCAATACCCAATCCTCAATCTTCAATACTCAGACCTCAATTCGCAATCCACAATCCTCAATCCTCAGACCTCAAGTATCAATACTCAAACCTCAGTCCTCGTCCTCAATACACAACCCGCAATCATCAACCCTCAATCCTCAATACTCAATCCTCAATCCTCAATCCTCAGTCCTCAAACCTCAATCCTGAATCCTCAATCCTGAATCCTCAATCTTCAGGCCTCAGGCCTCAACAATCAGTTGTCAATCCTCAATCCTCCATAGAATATCATCAATTCACAGTTCTCAATACCCAATACTCAATCTGCAATCTTCAAATCTCTATCCACAAACATCAATTCTCATCACTCAACCCTCAACACTCAGTCCCCAATCCTCAATATTCAATCCTCAATCCTCAATCCTCAATCCACAATCCTCAACCTTCAATCCTCAATACTCAATCTTCAATCCTCAATCCTCAATCCTCAATCCTCAATCCTCAATCCTCAATATTCAGTCCACAATACTCAGTCTTCAATCATCAATCCTGAATCCTCAATCCTCAATCTTCAATCCTCAATCCCCAGTCCTCAATGTCCAATCGTCAATGCTCATTCCTCAATCCTCAATCCTGAGTCCTCAATCCTCAATCCTCAATCCTCAAACCTCAATCCTCAACCGTCCGTCCTCATCCTCCATCCTCCATCCTCAATCCTCAATCCTCAATCCTCAATCTTCAATCCTCAATACTCAATCTTCAATCCATAATCCTCAATCCTCGATCCTCAATCCTCAATCCTCAGGCATCAATACTCATAATCAATCTCCAATCCAAGATACTCAATCCCCAATCTTCAATCCTTAATCCTCAACCTTCAATCCTCAATCCCCAGTCATCAATCTTCAATCCTCAATGCTCAATCCTCTATCCTCAATCTTCAATCCTCAATCCTCAATCCTCAATCCTCAATCCTCAACCCTCAATCCTCAATATTCAACACTCAACCCTCAACCTTAAATCCTCAATATTCAACCATCAGTCCTCAATTCTCAATACTCAATGGAACATCCGGAATACTCATGGTTCAATACACAATCCAGAATATTCAATAATCAAATCTCAAACCTCAAGCATCAATTCTCAACACTGAGTCCTCTCTCTTCTATCCTACATCCTCAACCCTCAATCCTCAAGCGTCAATCCTCAATCCTCAATCCTCAATCCTCAATCCTCAATCTTTAATCCTCAATACCCAATCCTCAATCTTCAATCCTCAATCCTCAATCCTCAATTCTCAATCCTCAATCCTCAATCCTCAGACCTCAAACATCAATATTCAACCCTCAGTTCTCGTCCTCAATCCACAACACTCAATCCTCAATCCTCAATCTTCAATCATCAATATTCAATCTTCAATCCTCAATCCTCAATCCTCAATCCTCAATCCTCAATTCTCAATCCTCAATCCTCAATCCTCAATCCTCAACCCTCAATCCTCAATCCTCAATCTTCAATCCTCAATCCTCAATCCTCAATCCTCAATCTTTAATCCTCAATACTGAAACTTCAATCCCCAATCCTCAATCCTCAATCCTCAATCCTCATTCTTCAATCCTCAATACCCAATCCTCAATCTTCAATCCTCAGTCCTCAATTCGCAATCCACAATCCTCAATCCTCAGACCTCAAGTATCAATACTCAACCCTCAGTCCTCGTCCTCAATACACAACCCTCAATCATCAACCCTCAATCCTCAATACTCAATCCTCAATCCTCAATCTTAAGTCCTCAAACCTCAATCCTGAATCCTCAATCCTGAATCCTCAATCTTCAGGCCTCAATCCTCAATCCTCAATCCTCAATCCTCAATCCTCAATCCTCAATCCTCAATCCTCAATACTCAATCCTCAATCCCCAATCCTCAATGCATAATCTGCAATCCTCAATCCTCAATCCTCAATCCTCAATCCTCATTCTTCAATCCTCAATACCCAATCCTCAATCTTCAATCCTCAATCCTCAATCCGCAATTCTCAATCCTCAATCCTCAATCCTCAGACCTCAAACATCAATATTCTACCCTCAGTTCTCGTCCTTAATCCACAACACTCAATCCTCAATCCTCAATCTTCAATCATCAATATTCAATCTTCAATCCTCAATCCTCAATCCTCAATCCTCAATCCTCAATCCTCAATCCTCAATCTTCAATCCTCAATCCTCAATCCTCAATCCTCAATCCTCAATCCTCAACCCTCAATCCTCAATCCTCAATCTTCAATCCTCAATCCTCAATCCTCAATCCTCAATCTTTATTCCTCAATACTGAAACTTCAATCCCCAATCCTCAATCCTCAATCCTCAATCCTCATTCTTCAATCCTCAATACCCAATCCTCAATCTTCAATCCTCAGACCTCAATTCGCAATCCACAATCCTCAATCCTCAGACCTCAAGTATCAATACTCAACCCTCAGTCCTCGTCCTCAATACACAACCCGCAATCATCAACCCTCAATCCTCAATACTCAATCCTCAATCCTCAATCCTCAGTCCTCAAACCTCAATCCTGAATCCTCAATCCTGAATCCTCAATCTTCAGGCCTCAGGCCTCAACAATCAGTTGTCAATCCTCAATCCTCCATAGAATATCATCAATTCACAGTTCTCAATACCCAATACTCAATCTGCAATCTTCAAATCTCTATCCACAAACATCAATTCTCATCACTCAACCCTCAACACTCAGTCCCCAATCCTCAATATTCAATCCTCAATCCTCAATCCTCATTCCACAATCCTCAACCTTCAATCCTCAATACTCAATCTTCAATCCTCAATCCTCAATCCTCAATCCTCAATCCTCAATCCTCAATCCTCAATCCTCAATATTCAGTCCTCAATACTCAATCTTCAATCATCAATCCTGAATCCTCAATCCTCAATCTTCAATCCTCAATCCCCAGTCCTCAATGTCCAATCCTCAATGCTCAATCCTCAATCCTCAATCCTGAGTCCTCAATCCTCAATCCTCAATCCTCAAACCTCAATCCTCAACCGTCCGTCCTCATCCTCCATCCTCCATCCTCAATCCTCAATCCTCAATCCTCAATCTTCAATCCTCAATACTCAATCTTCAATCCATAATCTTCAATCCTCAATCCTCAATCCTCAATCCTCAGGCATCAATACTCAATCTTCAATACTCAATCCTCAATCCTCAATCCTCAATCATCGATCCTCAACCCTCAATCCTCATTCCTCAAACCTCAATCCTCAACTCTCAGTCCTCATTCTCAATTCTCAATTCTCAATCCTCAATCCTCAATCGTCAATTTTCAATCCTCCATAATCAATCTCCAATCCAAGATACTCAATCCCCAATCTTCAATCCTCAATCCTCAATCCTCAATCCTCAATCCTCAATCTTCAATCCTCCATCCTCAATCCTCAATCCTCAATCCTCAATCCTCAACCCTCAATCCTCAATCCTCAATCTTCAATCCTCAATCCTCAATCCTCAATCCTCAATCTTTATTCCTCAATACTGAAACTTCAATCCCCAATCCTCAATCCTCAATCCTCAATCCTCAATCGTCATTCTTCAATCCTCAATACCCAATCCTCAATCTTCAATACTCAGACCTCAATTCGCAATCCACAATCCTCAATCCTCAGACCTCAAGTATCAATACTCAACCCTCAGTCCTCGTCCTCAATACACAACCCGCAATCATCAACCCTCAATCCTCAATACTCAATCCTCAATCCTCAATCCTCAGTCCTCAAACCTCAATCCTGAATCCTCAATCCTGAATCCTCAATCTTCAGGCCTCAGGCCTCAACAATCAGTTGTCAATCCTCAATCCTCCATAGAATATCATCAATTCACAGTTCTCAATACCCAATACTCAATCTGCAATCTTCAAATCTCTATCCACAAACATCAATTCTCATCACTCAACCCTCAACACTCAGTCCCCAATCCTCAATATTCAATCCTCAATCCTCAATCCTCAATCCACAATCCTCAACCTTCAATCCTCAATACTCAATCTTCAATCCTCAATCCTCAATCCTCAATCCTCAATCCTCAATCCTCAATATTCAGTCCACAATACTCAGTCTTCAATCATCAATCCTGAATCCTCAATCCTCAATCTTCAATCCTCAATCCCCAGTCCTCAATGTCCAATCGTCAATGCTCAATCCTCAATCCTCAATCCTGAGTCCTCAATCCTCAATCCTCAATCCTCAAACCTCAATCCTCAACCGTCCGTCCTCATCCTCCATCCTCCATCCTCAATCCTCAAGCGTCAATCCTCAACCCTCAATCCTCAATCCTCAATCCTCAATCTTTAATCCTCAATACCCAATCCTCAATCCTCAATATTCAATCCTCAATACTCAATCTTCAATCATCAATCCTCAATCCTCAATCCTCAGTCGTCAATCCTCAGTCATCAATCCTCAACCTTCAATACTCAATCGTCAATCCTTAGTCCTCAATCCTCAATCCTCAATCCTCGTTCCTCAAACCTCAATCCTCAACCCTCAGCCTTCATCCTCAATTCTCAATTCTCAATCCTCAATCCTCAATCCTCAATCCTCAATCCTCAACCTTCAATCCTCAATAATCAATCTCCAATCCTACATCCTCAATCCCCAATCCTCAATCCTTAATCCTCAATCTTCAAGCCTCAATCGCAAGTACTCAATCTTCAATCGTCAATGCTCAATCCTCAATCCTCAAGCCTCAGTCCTCAATCCTCAATCCTCAATCCTCAAACCTCAATCCTCAACCGTCGGTCCTCGTCCTCAATCCTTAACCCTCAATCCACAATCCTCAATATTCAATCATCAATAATCAATCTTCAATCCTCAATCATCAATCCTCAATCCTCAATCCTCAATCCTCAATATTCAACACTCAACCCTCAACCTTAAATCCTCAATATTCAACCATCAGTCCTCAATTCTCAATACTCAATGGAACATCCGGAATACTCATGGTTCAATACACAATCCAGAGTATTCAATAATCAAATCTCAAACCTCAAGCATCAATTCTCAACACTGAGTCCTCTCTCTTCTATCCTACATCCTCAACCCTCAATCCTCAAGCGTCAATCCTCAATCCTCAATCCTCAATCCTCAATCCTCAATCTTTAATCCTCAATACCCAATCCTCAATCTTCAATCCTCAATCCTCAATCCTCAATTCTCAATCCTCAATCCTCAATCCTCAGACCTCAAACATCAATATTCAACCCTCAGTTCTCGTCCTCAATCCACAACACTCAATCCTCAATCCTCAATCTTCAATCATCAATATTCAATCTTCAATCCTCAATCCTCAATCCTCAATACTCAATCCTCAATCCCCAATCCTCAATGCATAATCTGCAATCCTCAATCCTCAATCCTCAATCCTCAATCCTCATTCTTCAATCCTCAATACCCAATCCTCAATCTTCAATCCTCAATCCTCAATCCGCAATTCTCAATCCTCAATCCTCAATCCTCAATCCTCAACCCTCAATCCTCAATCCTCAATCTTCAATCCTCAATCCTCAATCCTCAATCCTCAATCTTTAATCCTCAATACTGAAACTTCAATCCCCAATCCTCAATCCTCAATCCTCAATCCTCATTCTTCAATCCTCAATACCCAATCCTCAATCTTCAATCCTCAGTCCTCAATTCGCAATCCACAATCCTCAATCCTCAGACCTCAAGTATCAATACTCAACCCGCAGTCCTCGTCCTCAATACACAACCCTCAATCATCAACCCTCAATCCTCAATACTCAATCCTCAATCCTCAATCTTAAGTCCTCAAACCTCAATCCTGAATCCTCAATCCTGAATCCTCAATCTTCAGGCCTCAATCCTCAATCCTCAATCCTCAATCCTCAATCCTCAATCCTCAATCCTCAATCCTCAATACTCAATCCTCAATCCCCAATCCTCAATGCATAATCTGCAATCCTCAATCCTCAATCCTCAATCCTCAATCCTCATTCTTCAATCCTCAATACCCAATCCTCAATCTTCAATCCTCAATCCTCAATCCGCAATTCTCAATCCTCAATCCTCAATCCTCAGACCTCAAACATCAATATTCTACCCTCAGTTCTCGTCCTTAATCCACAACACTCAATCCTCAATCCTCAATCTTCAATCATCAATATTCAATCTTCAATCCTCAATCCTCAATCCTCAATCCTCAATCCTCAATCCTCAATCTTCAATCCTCAATCCTCAATCCTCAATCCTCAATCCTCAATCCTCAACCCTCAATCCTCAATCCTCAATCTTCAATCCTCAATCCTCAATCCTCAATCCTCAATCTTTATTCCTCAATACTGAAACTTCAATCCCCAATCCTCAATCCTCAATCCTCAATCCTCATTCTTCAATCCTCAATACCCAATCCTCAATCTTCAATCCTCAGACCTCAATTCGCAATCCACAATCCTCAATCCTCAGACCTCAAGTATCAATACTCAACCCTCAGTCCTCGTCCTCAATACACAACCCGCAATCATCAACCCTCAATCCTCAATACTCAATCCTCAATCCTCAATCCTCAGTCCTCAAACCTCAATCCTGAATCCTCAATCCTGAATCCTCAATCTTCAGGCCTCAGGCCTCAACAATCAGTTGTCAATCCTCAATCCTCCATAGAATATCATCAATTCACAGTTCTCAATACCCAATACTCAATCTGCAATCTTCAAATCTCTATCCACAAACATCAATTCTCATCACTCAACCCTCAACACTCAGTCCCCAATCCTCAATATTCAATCCTCAATCCTCAATCCTCATTCCACAATCCTCAACCTTCAATCCTCAATACTCAATCTTCAATCCTCAATCCTCAATCCTCAATCCTCAATCCTCAATCCTCAATCCTCAATCCTCAATATTCAGTCCTCAATACTCAATCTTCAATCATCAATCCTGAATCCTCAATCCTCAATCTTCAATCCTCAATCCCCAGTCCTCAATGTCCAATCCTCAATGCTCAATCCTCAATCCTCAATCCTGAGTCCTCAATCCTCAATCCTCAATCCTCAAACCTCAATCCTCAACCGTCCGTCCTCATCCTCCATCCTCCATCCTCAATCCTCAATCCTCAATCCTCAATCTTCAATCCTCAATACTCAATCTTCAATCCATAATCTTCAATCCTCAATCCTCAATCCTCAATCCTCAGGCATCAATACTCAATCTTCAATACTCAATCCTCAATCCTCAATCCTCAATCATCGATCCTCAACCCTCAATCCTCATTCCTCAAACCTCAATCCTCAACTCTCAGTCCTCATTCTCAATTCTCAATTCTCAATCCTCAATCCTCAATCGTCAATTTTCAATCCTCCATAATCAATCTCCAATCCAAGATACTCAATCCCCAATCTTCAATCCTCAATCCTCAATCCTCAATCCTCAATCCTCAATCTTCAATCCTCCATCCTCAATCCTCAATCCTCAATCCTCAATCCTCAACCCTCAATCCTCAATCCTCAATCTTCAAACCTCAATCCTCAATCCTCAATCCTCAATCTTTATTCCTCAATACTGAAACTTCAATCCCCAATCCTCAATCCTCAATCCTCAATCCTCAATCGTCATTCTTCAATCCTCAATACCCAATCCTCAATCTTCAATACTCAGACCTCAATTCGCAATCCACAATCCTCAATCCTCAGACCTCAAGTATCAATACTCAAACCTCAGTCCTCGTCCTCAATACACAACCCGCAATCATCAACCCTCAATCCTCAATACTCAATCCTCAATCCTCAATCCTCAGTCCTCAAACCTCAATCCTGAATCCTCAATCCTGAATCCTCAATCTTCAGGCCTCAGGCCTCAACAATCAGTTGTCAATCCTCAATCCTCCATAGAATATCATCAATTCACAGTTCTCAATACCCAATACTCAATCTGCAATCTTCAAATCTCTATCCACAAACATCAATTCTCATCACTCAACCCTCAACACTCAGTCCCCAATCCTCAATATTCAATCCTCAATCCTCAATCCTCAATCCACAATCCTCAACCTTCAATCCTCAATACTCAATCTTCAATCCTCAATCCTCAATCCTCAATCCTCAATCCTCAATCCTCAATATTCAGTCCACAATACTCAGTCTTCAATCATCAATCCTGAATCCTCAATCCTCAATCTTCAATCCTCAATCCCCAGTCCTCAATGTCCAATCGTCAATGCTCATTCCTCAATCCTCAATCCTGAGTCCTCAATCCTCAATCCTCAATCCTCAAACCTCAATCCTCAACCGTCCGTCCTCATCCTCCATCCTCCATCCTCAATCCTCAATCCTCAATCCTCAATCTTCAATCCTCAATACTCAATCTTCAATCCATAATCCTCAATCCTCGATCCTCAATCCTCAATCCTCAGGCATCAATACTCATAATCAATCTCCAATCCAAGATACTCAATCCCCAATCTTCAATCCTTAATCCTCAACCTTCAATCCTCAATCCCCAGTCATCAATCTTCAATCCTCAATGCTCAATCCTCTATCCTCAATCTTCAATCCTCAATCCTCAATCCTCAATCCTCAATCCTCAACCCTCAATCCTCAATATTCAACACTCAACCCTCAACCTTAAATCCTCAATATTCAACCATCAGTCCTCAATTCTCAATACTCAATGGAACATCCGGAATACTCATGGTTCAATACACAATCCAGAATATTCAATAATCAAATCTCAAACCTCAAGCATCAATTCTCAACACTGAGTCCTCTCTCTTCTATCCTACATCCTCAACCCTCAATCCTCAAGCGTCAATCCTCAATCCTCAATCCTCAATCCTCAATCCTCAATCTTTAATCCTCAATACCCAATCCTCAATCTTCAATCCTCAATCCTCAATCCTCAATTCTCAATCCTCAATCCTCAATCCTCAGACCTCAAACATCAATATTCAACCCTCAGTTCTCGTCCTCAATCCACAACACTCAATCCTCAATCCTCAATCTTCAATCATCAATATTCAATCTTCAATCCTCAATCCTCAATCCTCAATCCTCAATCCTCAATTCTCAATCCTCAATCCTCAATCCTCAATCCTCAACCCTCAATCCTCAATCCTCAATCTTCAATCCTCAATCCTCAATCCTCAATCCTCAATCTTTAATCCTCAATACTGAAACTTCAATCCCCAATCCTCAATCCTCAATCCTCAATCCTCATTCTTCAATCCTCAATACCCAATCCTCAATCTTCAATCCTCAGTCCTCAATTCGCAATCCACAATCCTCAATCCTCAGACCTCAAGTATCAATACTCAACCCTCAGTCCTCGTCCTCAATACACAACCCTCAATCATCAACCCTCAATCCTCAATACTCAATCCTCAATCCTCAATCTTAAGTCCTCAAACCTCAATCCTGAATCCTCAATCCTGAATCCTCAATCTTCAGGCCTCAATCCTCAATCCTCAATCCTCAATCCTCAATCCTCAATCCTCAATCCTCAATCCTCAATACTCAATCCTCAATCCCCAATCCTCAATGCATAATCTGCAATCCTCAATCCTCAATCCTCAATCCTCAATCCTCATTCTTCAATCCTCAATACCCAATCCTCAATCTTCAATCCTCAATCCTCAATCCGCAATTCTCAATCCTCAATCCTCAATCCTCAGACCTCAAACATCAATATTCTACCCTCAGTTCTCGTCCTTAATCCACAACACTCAATCCTCAATCCTCAATCTTCAATCATCAATATTCAATCTTCAATCCTCAATCCTCAATCCTCAATCCTCAATCCTCAATCCTCAATCTTCAATCCTCAATCCTCAATCCTCAATCCTCAATCCTCAATCCTCAACCCTCAATCCTCAATCCTCAATCTTCAATCCTCAATCCTCAATCCTCAATCCTCAATCTTTATTCCTCAATACTGAAACTTCAATCCCCAATCCTCAATCCTCAATCCTCAATCCTCATTCTTCAATCCTCAATACCCAATCCTCAATCTTCAATCCTCAGACCTCAATTCGCAATCCACAATCCTCAATCCTCAGACCTCAAGTATCAATACTCAACCCTCAGTCCTCGTCCTCAATACACAACCCGCAATCATCAACCCTCAATCCTCAATACTCAATCCTCAATCCTCAATCCTCAGTCCTCAAACCTCAATCCTGAATCCTCAATCCTGAATCCTCAATCTTCAGGCCTCAGGCCTCAACAATCAGTTGTCAATCCTCAATCCTCCATAGAATATCATCAATTCACAGTTCTCAATACCCAATACTCAATCTGCAATCTTCAAATCTCTATCCACAAACATCAATTCTCATCACTCAACCCTCAACACTCAGTCCCCAATCCTCAATATTCAATCCTCAATCCTCAATCCTCATTCCACAATCCTCAACCTTCAATCCTCAATACTCAATCTTCAATCCTCAATCCTCAATCCTCAATCCTCAATCCTCAATCCTCAATCCTCAATCCTCAATATTCAGTCCTCAATACTCAATCTTCAATCATCAATCCTGAATCCTCAATCCTCAATCTTCAATCCTCAATCCCCAGTCCTCAATGTCCAATCCTCAATGCTCAATCCTCAATCCTCAATCCTGAGTCCTCAATCCTCAATCCTCAATCCTCAAACCTCAATCCTCAACCGTCCGTCCTCATCCTCCATCCTCCATCCTCAATCCTCAATCCTCAATCCTCAATCTTCAATCCTCAATACTCAATCTTCAATCCATAATCTTCAATCCTCAATCCTCAATCCTCAATCCTCAGGCATCAATACTCAATCTTCAATACTCAATCCTCAATCCTCAATCCTCAATCATCGATCCTCAACCCTCAATCCTCATTCCTCAAACCTCAATCCTCAACTCTCAGTCCTCATTCTCAATTCTCAATTCTCAATCCTCAATCCTCAATCGTCAATTTTCAATCCTCCATAATCAATCTCCAATCCAAGATACTCAATCCCCAATCTTCAATCCTCAATCCTCAATCCTCAATCCTCAATCCTCAATCTTCAATCCTCCATCCTCAATCCTCAATCCTCAATCCTCAATCCTCAACCCTCAATCCTCAATCCTCAATCTTCAAACCTCAATCCTCAATCCTCAATCCTCAATCTTTATTCCTCAATACTGAAACTTCAATCCCCAATCCTCAATCCTCAATCCTCAATCCTCAATCGTCATTCTTCAATCCTCAATACCCAATCCTCAATCTTCAATACTCAGACCTCAATTCGCAATCCACAATCCTCAATCCTCAGACCTCAAGTATCAATACTCAAACCTCAGTCCTCGTCCTCAATACACAACCCGCAATCATCAACCCTCAATCCTCAATACTCAATCCTCAATCCTCAATCCTCAGTCCTCAAACCTCAATCCTGAATCCTCAATCCTGAATCCTCAATCTTCAGGCCTCAGGCCTCAACAATCAGTTGTCAATCCTCAATCCTCCATAGAATATCATCAATTCACAGTTCTCAATACCCAATACTCAATCTGCAATCTTCAAATCTCTATCCACAAACATCAATTCTCATCACTCAACCCTCAACACTCAGTCCCCAATCCTCAATATTCAATCCTCAATCCTCAATCCTCAATCCACAATCCTCAACCTTCAATCCTCAATACTCAATCTTCAATCCTCAATCCTCAATCCTCAATCCTCAATCCTCAATCCTCAATATTCAGTCCACAATACTCAGTCTTCAATCATCAATCCTGAATCCTCAATCCTCAATCTTCAATCCTCAATCCCCAGTCCTCAATGTCCAATCGTCAATGCTCATTCCTCAATCCTCAATCCTGAGTCCTCAATCCTCAATCCTCAATCCTCAAACCTCAATCCTCAACCGTCCGTCCTCATCCTCCATCCTCCATCCTCAATCCTCAATCCTCAATCCTCAATCTTCAATCCTCAATACTCAATCTTCAATCCATAATCCTCAATCCTCGATCCTCAATCCTCAATCCTCAGGCATCAATACTCATAATCAATCTCCAATCCAAGATACTCAATCCCCAATCTTCAATCCTTAATCCTCAACCTTCAATCCTCAATCCCCAGTCATCAATCTTCAATCCTCAATGCTCAATCCTCTATCCTCAATCTTCAATCCTCAATCCTCAATCCTCAATCCTCAATCCTCAACCCTCAATCCTCAATATTCAACACTCAACCCTCAACCTTAAATCCTCAATATTCAACCATCAGTCCTCAATTCTCAATACTCAATGGAACATCCGGAATACTCATGGTTCAATACACAATCCAGAATATTCAATAATCAAATCTCAAACCTCAAGCATCAATTCTCAACACTGAGTCCTCTCTCTTCTATCCTACATCCTCAACCCTCAATCCTCAAGCGTCAATCCTCAATCCTCAATCCTCAATCCTCAATCCTCAATCTTTAATCCTCAATACCCAATCCTCAATCTTCAATCCTCAATCCTCAATCCTCAATTCTCAATCCTCAATCCTCAATCCTCAGACCTCAAACATCAATATTCAACCCTCAGTTCTCGTCCTCAATCCACAACACTCAATCCTCAATCCTCAATCTTCAATCATCAATATTCAATCTTCAATCCTCAATCCTCAATCCTCAATCCTCAATCCTCAATTCTCAATCCTCAATCCTCAATCCTCAATCCTCAACCCTCAATCCTCAATCCTCAATCTTCAATCCTCAATCCTCAATCCTCAATCCTCAATCTTTAATCCTCAATACTGAAACTTCAATCCCCAATCCTCAATCCTCAATCCTCAATCCTCATTCTTCAATCCTCAATACCCAATCCTCAATCTTCAATCCTCAGTCCTCAATTCGCAATCCACAATCCTCAATCCTCAGACCTCAAGTATCAATACTCAACCCTCAGTCCTCGTCCTCAATACACAACCCTCAATCATCAACCCTCAATCCTCAATACTCAATCCTCAATCCTCAATCTTAAGTCCTCAAACCTCAATCCTGAATCCTCAATCCTGAATCCTCAATCTTCAGGCCTCAATCCTCAATCCTCAATCCTCAATCCTCAATCCTCAATCCTCAATCCTCAATCCTCAATACTCAATCCTCAATCCCCAATCCTCAATGCATAATCTGCAATCCTCAATCCTCAATCCTCAATCCTCAATCCTCATTCTTCAATCCTCAATACCCAATCCTCAATCTTCAATCCTCAATCCTCAATCCGCAATTCTCAATCCTCAATCCTCAATCCTCAGACCTCAAACATCAATATTCTACCCTCAGTTCTCGTCCTTAATCCACAACACTCAATCCTCAATCCTCAATCTTCAATCATCAATATTCAATCTTCAATCCTCAATCCTCAATCCTCAATCCTCAATCCTCAATCCTCAATCTTCAATCCTCAATCCTCAATCCTCAATCCTCAATCCTCAATCCTCAACCCTCAATCCTCAATCCTCAATCTTCAATCCTCAATCCTCAATCCTCAATCCTCAATCTTTATTCCTCAATACTGAAACTTCAATCCCCAATCCTCAATCCTCAATCCTCAATCCTCATTCTTCAATCCTCAATACCCAATCCTCAATCTTCAATCCTCAGACCTCAATTCGCAATCCACAATCCTCAATCCTCAGACCTCAAGTATCAATACTCAACCCTCAGTCCTCGTCCTCAATACACAACCCGCAATCATCAACCCTCAATCCTCAATACTCAATCCTCAATCCTCAATCCTCAGTCCTCAAACCTCAATCCTGAATCCTCAATCCTGAATCCTCAATCTTCAGGCCTCAGGCCTCAACAATCAGTTGTCAATCCTCAATCCTCCATAGAATATCATCAATTCACAGTTCTCAATACCCAATACTCAATCTGCAATCTTCAAATCTCTATCCACAAACATCAATTCTCATCACTCAACCCTCAACACTCAGTCCCCAATCCTCAATATTCAATCCTCAATCCTCAATCCTCATTCCACAATCCTCAACCTTCAATCCTCAATACTCAATCTTCAATCCTCAATCCTCAATCCTCAATCCTCAATCCTCAATCCTCAATCCTCAATCCTCAATATTCAGTCCTCAATACTCAATCTTCAATCATCAATCCTGAATCCTCAATCCTCAATCTTCAATCCTCAATCCCCAGTCCTCAATGTCCAATCCTCAATGCTCAATCCTCAATCCTCAATCCTGAGTCCTCAATCCTCAATCCTCAATCCTCAAACCTCAATCCTCAACCGTCCGTCCTCATCCTCCATCCTCCATCCTCAATCCTCAATCCTCAATCCTCAATCTTCAATCCTCAATACTCAATCTTCAATCCATAATCTTCAATCCTCAATCCTCAATCCTCAATCCTCAGGCATCAATACTCAATCTTCAATACTCAATCCTCAATCCTCAATCCTCAATCATCGATCCTCAACCCTCAATCCTCATTCCTCAAACCTCAATCCTCAACTCTCAGTCCTCATTCTCAATTCTCAATTCTCAATCCTCAATCCTCAATCGTCAATTTTCAATCCTCCATAATCAATCTCCAATCCAAGATACTCAATCCCCAATCTTCAATCCTCAATCCTCAATCCTCAATCCTCAATCCTCAATCTTCAATCCTCCATCCTCAATCCTCAATCCTCAATCCTCAATCCTCAACCCTCAATCCTCAATCCTCAATCTTCAATCCTCAATCCTCAATCCTCAATCCTCAATCTTTATTCCTCAATACTGAAACTTCAATCCCCAATCCTCAATCCTCAATCCTCAATCCTCAATCGTCATTCTTCAATCCTCAATACCCAATCCTCAATCTTCAATACTCAGACCTCAATTCGCAATCCACAATCCTCAATCCTCAGACCTCAAGTATCAATACTCAACCCTCAGTCCTCGTCCTCAATACACAACCCGCAATCATCAACCCTCAATCCTCAATACTCAATCCTCAATCCTCAATCCTCAGTCCTCAAACCTCAATCCTGAATCCTCAATCCTGAATCCTCAATCTTCAGGCCTCAGGCCTCAACAATCAGTTGTCAATCCTCAATCCTCCATAGAATATCATCAATTCACAGTTCTCAATACCCAATACTCAATCTGCAATCTTCAAATCTCTATCCACAAACATCAATTCTCATCACTCAACCCTCAACACTCAGTCCCCAATCCTCAATATTCAATCCTCAATCCTCAATCCTCAATCCACAATCCTCAACCTTCAATCCTCAATACTCAATCTTCAATCCTCAATCCTCAATCCTCAATCCTCAATCCTCAATCCTCAATATTCAGTCCACAATACTCAGTCTTCAATCATCAATCCTGAATCCTCAATCCTCAATCTTCAATCCTCAATCCCCAGTCCTCAATGTCCAATCGTCAATGCTCAATCCTCAATCCTCAATCCTGAGTCCTCAATCCTCAATCCTCAATCCTCAAACCTCAATCCTCAACCGTCCGTCCTCATCCTCCATCCTCCATCCTCAATCCTCAATCCTCAATCCTCAATCTTCAATCCTCAATACTCAATCTTCAATCCATAATCCTCAATCCTCGATCCTCAATCCTCAATCCTCAGGCATCAATACTCATAATCAATCTCCAATCCAAGATACTCAATCCCCAATCTTCAATCCTTAATCCTCAACCTTCAATCCTCAATCCCCAGTCATCAATCTTCAATCCTCAATGCTCAATCCTCTATCCTCAATCTTCAATCCTCAATCCTCAATCCTCAATCCTCAATCCTCAACCCTCAATCCTCAATATTCAACACTCAACCCTCAACCTTAAATCCTCAATATTCAACCATCAGTCCTCAATTCTCAATACTCAATGGAACATCCGGAATACTCATGGTTCAATACACAATCCAGAATATTCAATAATCAAATCTCAAACCTCAAGCATCAATTCTCAACACTGAGTCCTCTCTCTTCTATCCTACATCCTCAACCCTCAATCCTCAAGCGTCAATCCTCAATCCTCAATCCTCAATCCTCAATCCTCAATCTTTAATCCTCAATACCCAATCCTCAATCTTCAATCCTCAATCCTCAATCCTCAATTCTCAATCCTCAATCCTCAATCCTCAGACCTCAAACATCAATATTCAACCCTCAGTTCTCGTCCTCAATCCACAACACTCAATCCTCAATCCTCAATCTTCAATCATCAATATTCAATCTTCAATCCTCAATCCTCAATCCTCAATCCTCAATCCTCAATTCTCAATCCTCAATCCTCAATCCTCAATCCTCAACCCTCAATCCTCAATCCTCAATCTTCAATCCTCAATCCTCAATCCTCAATCCTCAATCTTTAATCCTCAATACTGAAACTTCAATCCCCAATCCTCAATCCTCAATCCTCAATCCTCATTCTTCAATCCTCAATACCCAATCCTCAATCTTCAATCCTCAGTCCTCAATTCGCAATCCACAATCCTCAATCCTCAGACCTCAAGTATCAATACTCAACCCTCAGTCCTCGTCCTCAATACACAACCCTCAATCATCAACCCTCAATCCTCAATACTCAATCCTCAATCCTCAATCTTAAGTCCTCAAACCTCAATCCTGAATCCTCAATCCTGAATCCTCAATCTTCAGGCCTCAATCCTCAATCCTCAATCCTCAATCCTCAATCCTCAATCCTCAATCCTCAATCCTCAATACTCAATCCTCAATCCCCAATCCTCAATGCATAATCTGCAATCCTCAATCCTCAATCCTCAATCCTCAATCCTCATTCTTCAATCCTCAATACCCAATCCTCAATCTTCAATCCTCAATCCTCAATCCGCAATTCTCAATCCTCAATCCTCAATCCTCAGACCTCAAACATCAATATTCTACCCTCAGTTCTCGTCCTTAATCCACAACACTCAATCCTCAATCCTCAATCTTCAATCATCAATATTCAATCTTCAATCCTCAATCCTCAATCCTCAATCCTCAATCCTCAATCCTCAATCTTCAATCCTCAATCCTCAATCCTCAATCCTCAATCCTCAATCCTCAACCCTCAATCCTCAATCCTCAATCTTCAATCCTCAATCCTCAATCCTCAATCCTCAATCTTTATTCCTCAATACTGAAACTTCAATCCCCAATCCTCAATCCTCAATCCTCAATCCTCATTCTTCAATCCTCAATACCCAATCCTCAATCTTCAATCCTCAGACCTCAATTCGCAATCCACAATCCTCAATCCTCAGACCTCAAGTATCAATACTCAACCCTCAGTCCTCGTCCTCAATACACAACCCGCAATCATCAACCCTCAATCCTCAATACTCAATCCTCAATCCTCAATCCTCAGTCCTCAAACCTCAATCCTGAATCCTCAATCCTGAATCCTCAATCTTCAGGCCTCAGGCCTCAACAATCAGTTGTCAATCCTCAATCCTCCATAGAATATCATCAATTCACAGTTCTCAATACCCAATACTCAATCTGCAATCTTCAAATCTCTATCCACAAACATCAATTCTCATCACTCAACCCTCAACACTCAGTCCCCAATCCTCAATATTCAATCCTCAATCCTCAATCCTCATTCCACAATCCTCAACCTTCAATCCTCAATACTCAATCTTCAATCCTCAATCCTCAATCCTCAATCCTCAATCCTCAATCCTCAATCCTCAATCCTCAATATTCAGTCCTCAATACTCAATCTTCAATCATCAATCCTGAATCCTCAATCCTCAATCTTCAATCCTCAATCCCCAGTCCTCAATGTCCAATCCTCAATGCTCAATCCTCAATCCTCAATCCTGAGTCCTCAATCCTCAATCCTCAATCCTCAAACCTCAATCCTCAACCGTCCGTCCTCATCCTCCATCCTCCATCCTCAATCCTCAATCCTCAATCCTCAATCTTCAATCCTCAATACTCAATCTTCAATCCATAATCTTCAATCCTCAATCCTCAATCCTCAATCCTCAGGCATCAATACTCAATCTTCAATACTCAATCCTCAATCCTCAATCCTCAATCATCGATCCTCAACCCTCAATCCTCATTCCTCAAACCTCAATCCTCAACTCTCAGTCCTCATTCTCAATTCTCAATTCTCAATCCTCAATCCTCAATCGTCAATTTTCAATCCTCCATAATCAATCTCCAATCCAAGATACTCAATCCCCAATCTTCAATCCTCAATCCTCAATCCTCAATCCTCAATCCTCAATCTTCAATCCTCCATCCTCAATCCTCAATCCTCAATCCTCAATCCTCAACCCTCAATCCTCAATCCTCAATCTTCAATCCTCAATCCTCAATCCTCAATCCTCAATCTTTATTCCTCAATACTGAAACTTCAATCCCCAATCCTCAATCCTCAATCCTCAATCCTCAATCGTCATTCTTCAATCCTCAATACCCAATCCTCAATCTTCAATACTCAGACCTCAATTCGCAATCCACAATCCTCAATCCTCAGACCTCAAGTATCAATACTCAACCCTCAGTCCTCGTCCTCAATACACAACCCGCAATCATCAACCCTCAATCCTCAATACTCAATCCTCAATCCTCAATCCTCAGTCCTCAAACCTCAATCCTGAATCCTCAATCCTGAATCCTCAATCTTCAGGCATCAGGCCTCAACAATCAGTTGTCAATCCTCAATCCTCCATAGAATATCATCAATTCACAGTTCTCAATACCCAATACTCAATCTGCAATCTTCAAATCTCTATCCACAAACATCAATTCTCATCACTCAACCCTCAACACTCAGTCCCCAATCCTCAATATTCAATCCTCAATCCTCAATCCTCAATCCACAATCCTCAACCTTCAATCCTCAATACTCAATCTTCAATCCTCAATCCTCAATCCTCAATCCTCAATCCTCAATCCTCAATATTCAGTCCACAATACTCAGTCTTCAATCATCAATCCTGAATCCTCAATCCTCAATCTTCAATCCTCAATCCCCAGTCCTCAATGTCCAATCGTCAATGCTCAATCCTCAATCCTCAATCCTGAGTCCTCAATCCTCAATCCTCAATCCTCAAACCTCAATCCTCAACCGTCCGTCCTCATCCTCCATCCTCCATCCTCAATCCTCAATCCTCAATCCTCAATCTTCAATCCTCAATACTCAATCTTCAATCCATAATCCTCAATCCTCGACCCTCAATCCTCAATCCTCAGGCATCAATACTCATAATCAATCTCCAATCCAAGATACTCAATCCCCAATCTTCAATCCTTAATACTCAACCTTCAATCCTCAATCCCCAGTCATCAATCTTCAATCCTCAATGCTCAATCCTCTATCCTCAATCTTCAATCCTCAATCCTCAATCCTCAATCCTCAATCCTCAACCCTCAATCCTCAATAATCAATCTCCAACCCTACATCCTCAATCCCCAATCCTCAATCCTTAATCCTCAATCTTCAATCCTCAATCGCCAGTCCTCAATCTTCATCCTCAATGCTCAATCCTCAATCCTCAATCCTCAAGCCTCAGTCCCCAATCCTCAATCCTCAATCCTCAAACCTCAATCCTCAACCGTCGGTCCTCGTCCTCAATCCTCAACCCTCAATCCTCAATCCTCAATATTCAGTCATCAATAATCAATCTTCAATCCTCAATCATCAATCCTCAATCCTCAATCCTCAGTCCTCAATATTCAACACTCAACCCTCAACCTTAAATCGTCAATATTCAACCATCAGTCCTCAATTCTCAATACTCAATAGAACATCCTGGATACTCATGGTTCAATATTCAATCCAGAATATTCATTAATCAAATCTCAAACCTCAAGCATCAATTCTCAACACTCAACCCTCAACACTCAGTCCTCTCTCTTCTATCCTACATCCTCAACCCTGAATCCTCAAGCGTCAATCCTCAATACTCAATCCTCAACCCTCAATCCTCAATCCTCAATCTTGAATCCTCAATACTCAATCTTCAATCCTCAATCCTCAATCCTCAATCCTCAATACTCTATCCTCAATCCTCAATCCTCAATCCTCAAAACTCAATCCTCAACCCTCAATCCTCAACCCTCAAACCTCAATCCTCAACCCTCAGTCCTCATCCTCAATTCTCTATTCTCAATTCTCAATCCTCAATCCTCAATCCTCAATCTTCAATCCTCAATAATGAATCTCCAATCCTAGATCCTCAATCCCCAATCTTCAACCCTTAATCCTCAATCCTCAGTCATAAATCCTCAATCTTCAATACTCAATCGTCAATCGTCAATCCTCTGTCCTCAATCCTCAATCCTCAATCCTCAATCCTCAATATTCAATCCTCAATACTCAACCTTCAATCCTCAATCCTCAATCCTCAATCCTCAATCCTCAGTCATAAATCCTCAATCTTCAATACTCAATCGTCAATCCCCATTCCTCAATCCTCAACCCTCAATCCTCAAACCTCAATCCTCAACCGACAGTCCTCGTCCTCAATCCTCAACCCTCAATCCTCAATCCTCAATATTCAATCATCAATAATCAATCTTCAATCCTCAATCATCAATCCTCAATCCTCAATCCTCAATCCTCAATCCTCAATCCTCAATCCTCAATCCTCAATCCTCAATCCTCAATCCTCAATACTCAATCTGCAATCCTCAATCCTCAATCCTCAATCCTCAATCCTCATTCTTCAATCCTCAATACCCAATCCTCAATCTTCAAACCTCAATCCTCAATCCTCAATTCTCAATCCTCAATCCTCAATCCTCAGACATCAAACATCAATATTCTACCCTCAGTCCTCGTCCTCAATACACAACCCTCCATCATCAACACTCAATCCTCAATACTCAATCCTCAATCCTCAATCCTCAGTCCTCAAACCTCAATCCTGAATCCTCAATCCTGAATCCTCAATCTTCAGGCCTCAGGCCTCAACAATCAGTTGTCAATCCTCAATCCTCCATAGAATATCATCAATTCACAGTTCTCAATACCCAATACTCAATCTGCAATCTTCAAATCTCTATCCACAAGCATCAATTCTCATCACTCAACCCTCAACACTCAGTCCCCAATCCTCAATATTCAATCCTCAATCCTCAATCCTCAATCCACAATCCTCAACCTTCAATCCTCAATACTCAATCTTCAATCCTCAATCCTCAATCCTCAATTCTCAATCCTCAATCCTCAATCCTCAATATGCAGTCCTCAATACTCAATCTTCAATCATCAATCCTGAATCCTCAATCCTCAATCTTCAATCCTCAATCCCCAGCCCTCAATGTCCAATCCTCAATGCTCAATCCTCAATCCTCAATCCTGAGTCCTCAATCCTCAATCCTCAATCCTCAAACCTCAATCCTGAACCGTCCGTCCTCATCCTCCATCCTCCATCCTCAATCCTCAATCCTCAATCCTCAATCTTCAATCCTCAATACTCAATCTTCAATCCATAATCCTCAATCCTCGATCCTCAATCCTCAACCCTCAACCCTCAGTCCTCATTCCTCAACCGTCAGTCCTCATCCTCCATCCTCAATCCTCAATCCTCTATCCTCAATCTTCAATCCCCAATACTCAATCTTCAATCGTCAATCCTCAATCCTCAATCCACAATCCTCAATCCTCAGGCACCAATACTCAATCTTCAATACTCAATCCTCAATCCTCAATCCTCAATCCTCAATCCTCAACCCTCAGTCCTCATTCCTCAAACCTCAATCCTCAACACTGAGTCCTCATCCTCAATTCTCAATTCTCAGTCCTCAATCCTCAATCCTCAATCTTCAATCCTCAATAATCAATCTCCAATCCTAAATACTCAATCCCCAATCTTCAACCCTTAATCCTCAATCCTCAGTCATAAATCCTCAATCTTCAATACTCAATCCTCAATACTCAACACACAACCCTCAGCCATCAATCCTCAATACTCAACCATCAATACTCAATTCTGAATAATCAGTAGAATATCCTGAATTCTCATGGTTCAATACTCAATCCACAATATTCAATAATCAAATCTCAATCCTCAATCTTGAATACCCAATACTCAATTTCAATCCTCAATCCTCAATCCTCAATCCTCAATCCTCAATCCTCAATCCTCAATATTCAATCCTCAACACTCAATCTTCAATCATCAATCCTCAATCCTCAATCCTCAGTCGTCAATCCTCAGTCATCAATCCTCAACCTTCAATACTCAATCGTCAATCCTTAGTCCTCAATCCTCAATCCTCAATCCTCGTTCCTCAAACCTCAATCCTCAACCCTCAGCCTTCATCCTCAATTCTCAATTCTCAATCCTCAATCCTCAATCCTCAATCCTCAACCTTCAATCCTCAATAATCAATCTCCAATCCTACATCCTCAATCCCCAATCCTCAATCCTTAATCCTCAATCTTCAAGCCTCAATCGCAAGTACTCAATCTTCAATCGTCAATGCTCAATCCTCAATCCTCAAGCCTCAGTCCTCAATCCTCAATCCTCAATCCTCAAACCTCAATCCTCAACCGTCGGTCCTCGTCCTCAATCCTTAACCCTCAATCCACAATCCTCAATATTCAATCATCAATAATCAAAATTCAATCCTCAATCATCAATCCTCAATCCTCAATCCTCAATCCTCAATATTCAACACTCAACCCTCAACCTTAAATCCTCAATATTCAACCATCAGTCCTCAATTCTCAATACTCAATGGAACATCCGGAATACTCATGGTTCAATACACAGTCCAGAATATTCAATAATCAAATCTCAAACCTCAAGCATCAATTCTCAACACTCAGTCCTCTCTCTTCTATCCTACATCCTCAACCCTCAATCCTCAAGCGTCAATCCTCAATCCTCAATCCTCAATCCTCAATCCTCAATCCTCAATCTTTAATCCTCAATACCCAATCCTCAATCCTCAATATTCAATCCTCAATACTCAATCTTCAATCATCAATCCTCAATCCTCAATCCTCAGTCGTCAATCCTCAGTCATCAATCCTCAACCTTCAATACTCAATCGTCAATCCTTAGTCCTCAATCCTCAATCCTCAATCCTCGTTCCTCAAACCTCAATCCTCAACCCTCAGCCTTCATCCTCAATTCTCAATTCTCAATCCTCAATCCTCAATCCTCAATCCTCAATCCTCAACCTTCAATCCTCAATAATCAATCTCCAATCCTACATCCTCAATCCCCAATCCTCAATCCTTAATCCTCAATCTTCAAGCCTCAATCGCAAGTACTCAATCTTCAATCGTCAATGCTCAATCCTCAATCCTCAAGCCTCAGTCCTCAATCCTCAATCCTCAATCCTCAAACCTCAATCCTCAACCGTCGGTCCTCGTCCTCAATCCTTAACCCTCAATCCACAATCCTCAATATTCAATCATCAATAATCAATCTTCAATCCTCAATCATCAATCCTCAATCCTCAATCCTCAATCCTCAATATTCAACACTCAACCCTCAACCTTAAATCCTCAATATTCAACCATCAGTCCTCAATTCTCAATACTCAATGGAACATCCGGAATACTCATGGTTCAATACACAATCCAGAATATTCAATAATCAAATCTCAAACCTCAAGCATCAATTCTCAACACTCAGTCCTCTCTCTTCTATCCTACATCCTCAACCCTCAATCCTCAAGCGTCAATCCTCAATCCTCAATCCTCAATCCTCAATCCTCAATCTTTAATCCTCAATACCCAATCCTCAATCTTCAATCCTCAATCCTCAATCCTCAATTCTCAATCCTCAATCCTCAATCCTCAGACCTCAAACATCAATATTCAACCCTCAGTTCTCGTCCTCAATCCACAACACTCAATCCTCAATCCTCAATCTTCAATCATCAATATTCAATCTTCAATCCTCAATCCTCAATCCTCAATCCTCAATCCTCAATTCTCAATCCTCAATCCTCAATCCTCAATCCTCAACCCTCAATCCTCAATCCTCAATCTTCAATCCTCAATCCTCAATCCTCAATCCTCAATCTTTAATCCTCAATACTGAAACTTCAATCCCCAATCCTCAATCCTCAATCCTCAATCCTCATTCTTCAATCCTCAATACCCAATCCTCAATCTTCAATCCTCAGTCCTCAATTCGCAATCCACAATCCTCAATCCTCGGACCTCAAGTATCAATACTCAACCCTCAGTCCTCGTCCTCAATACACAACCCTCAATCATCAACCCTCAATCCTCAATACTCAATCCTCAATCCTCAATCTTAAGTCCTCAAACCTCAATCCTGAATCCTCAATCCTGAATCCTCAATCTTCAGGCCTCAATCCTCAATCCTCAATCCTCAATCCTCAATCCTCAATCCTCAATCCTCAATCCTCAATACTCAATCCTCAATCCTCAATCCTCAATGCACAATCTGCAATCCTCAATCCTCAATCCTCAATCCTCAATCCTCATTCTTCAATCCTCAATACCCAATCCTCAATCTTCAATCCTCAATCCTCAATCCGCAATTCTCAATCCTCAATCCTCAATCCTCAGACCTCAAACATCAATATTCTACCCTCAGTTCTCGTCCTTAATCCACAACACTCAATCCTCAATCCTCAATCTTCAATCATCAATATTCAATCTTCAATCCTCAATCCTCAATCCTCAATCCTCAATCCTCAATCCTCAATCTTCAATCCTCAATCCTCAATCCTCAATCCTCAATCCTCAATCCTCAACCCTCAATCCTCAATCCTCAATCTTCAATCCTCAATCCTCAATCCTCAATCCTCAATCCTCAATCTTTATTCCTCAATACTGAAACTTCAATCCCCAATCCTCAATCCTCAATCCTCAATCCTCATTCTTCAATCCTCAATACCCAATCCTCAATCGTCAATCCCCATTCCTCAATCCTCAACCCTCAATCCTCAAACCTCAATCCTCAACCGACAGTCCTCGTCCTCAATCCTCAACCCTCAATCCTCAATCCTCAATATTCAATCATCAATAATCAATCTTCAATCCTCAACCCTCAGTCCTCATCCTCAATTCTCTATTCTCAATTCTCAATCCTCAATCCTCAATCCTCAATCTTCAATCCTCAATAATGAATCTCCAATCCTAGATCCTCAATCCCCAATCTTCAACCCTTAATCCTCAATCCTCAGTCATAAATCCTCAATCTTCAATACTCAATCGTCAATCGTCAATCCTCTGTCCTCAATCCTCAATCCTCAATCCTCAATCCTCAATATTCAATCCTCAATACTCAACCTTCAATCCTCAATCCTCAATCCTCAATCCTCAATCCTCAGTCATAAATCCTCAATCTTCAATACTCAATCGTCAATCCCCATTCCTCAATCCTCAACCCTCAATCCTCAAACCTCAATCCTCAACCGACAGTCCTCGTCCTCAATCCTCAACCCTCAATCCTCAATCCTCAATATTCAATCATCAATAATCAATCTTCAATCCTCAATCATCAATCCTCAATCCTCAATCCTCAATCCTCAATCCTCAATCCTCAATCCTCAATCCTCAATCCTCAATCCTCAATCCTCAATACTCAATCTGCAATCCTCAATCCTCAATCCTCAATCCTCAATCCTCATTCTTCAATCCTCAATACCCAATCCTCAATCTTCAAACCTCAATCCTCAATCCTCAATTCTCAATCCTCAATCCTCAATCCTCAGACATCAAACATCAATATTCTACCCTCAGTCCTCGTCCTCAATACACAACCCTCCATCATCAACACTCAATCCTCAATACTCAATCCTCAATCCTCAATCCTCAGTCCTCAAACCTCAATCCTGAATCCTCAATCCTGAATCCTCAATCTTCAGGCCTCAGGCCTCAACAATCAGTTGTCAATCCTCAATCCTCCATAGAATATCATCAATTCACAGTTCTCAATACCCAATACTCAATCTGCAATCTTCAAATCTCTATCCACAAACATCAATTCTCATCACTCAACCCTCAACACTCAGTCCCCAATCCTCAATATTCAATCCTCAATCCTCAATCCTCAATCCACAATCCTCAACCTTCAATCCTCAATACTCAATCTTCAATCCTCAATCCTCAATCCTCAATTCTCAATCCTCAATCCTCAATCCTCAATATGCAGTCCTCAATACTCAATCTTCAATCATCAATCCTGAATCCTCAATCCTCAATCTTCAATCCTCAATCCCCAGCCCTCAATGTCCAATCCTCAATGCTCAATCCTCAATCCTCAATCCTGAGTCCTCAATCCTCAATCCTCAATCCTCAAACCTCAATCCTGAACCGTCCGTCCTCATCCTCCATCCTCCATCCTCAATCCTCAATCCTCAATCCTCAATCTTCAATCCTCAATACTCAATCTTCAATCCATAATCCTCAATCCTCAATCCTCAATCCTCAACCCTCAACCCTCAGTCCTCATTCCTCAACCGTCAGTCCTCATCCTCCATCCTCAATCCTCAATCCTCTATCCTCAATCTTCAATCCCCAATACTCAATCTTCAATCGTCAATCCTCAATCCTCAATCCACAATCCTCAATCCTCAGGCACCAATACTCAATCTTCAATACTCAATCCTCAATCCTCAATCCTCAATCCTCAATCCTCAACCCTCAGTCCTCATTCCTCAAACCTCAATCCTCAACACTGAGTCCTCATCCTCAATTCTCAATTCTCAGTCCTCAATCCTCAATCCTCAATCTTCAATCCTCAATAATCAATCTCCAATCCTAAATACTCAATCCCCAATCTTCAACCCTTAATCCTCAATCCTCAGTCATAAATCCTCAATCTTCAATACTCAATCCTCAATACTCAACACACAACCCTCAGCCATCAATCCTCAATACTCAACCATCAATACTCAATTCTGAATAATCAGTAGAATATCCTGAATTCTCATGGTTCAATACTCAATCCACAATATTCAATAATCAAATCTCAATCCTCAATCTTGAATACCCAATACTCAATTTCAATCCTCAATCCTCAATCCTCAATCCTCAATCCTCAATCCTCAATCCTCAATATTCAATCCTCAACACTCAATCTTCAATCATCAATCCTCAATCCTCAATCCTCAGTCGTCAATCCTCAGTCATCAATCCTCAACCTTCAATACTCAATCGTCAATCCTTAGTCCTCAATCCTCAATCCTCAATCCTCGTTCCTCAAACCTCAATCCTCAACCCTCAGCCTTCATCCTCAATTCTCAATTCTCAATCCTCAATCCTCAATCCTCAATCCTCAACCTTCAATCCTCAATAATCAATCTCCAATCCTACATCCTCAATCCCCAATCCTCAATCCTTAATCCTCAATCTTCAAGCCTCAATCGCAAGTACTCAATCTTCAATCGTCAATGCTCAATCCTCAATCCTCAAGCCTCAGTCCTCAATCCTCAATCCTCAATCCTCAAACCTCAATCCTCAACCGTCGGTCCTCGTCCTCAATCCTTAACCCTCAATCCACAATCCTCAATATTCAATCATCAATAATCAATCTTCAATCCTCAATCATCAATCCTCAATCCTCAATCCTCAATCCTCAATATTCAACACTCAACCCTCAACCTTAAATCCTCAATATTCAACCATCAGTCCTCAATTCTCAATACTCAATGGAACATCCGGAATACTCATGGTTCAATACACAGTCCAGAATATTCAATAATCAAATCTCAAACCTCAAGCATCAATTCTCAACACTCAGTCCTCTCTCTTCTATCCTACATCCTCAACCCTCAATCCTCAAGCGTCAATCCTCAATCCTCAATCCTCAATCCTCAATCCTCAATCCTCAATCTTTAATCCTCAATACCCAATCCTCAATCCTCAATATTCAATCCTCAATACTCAATCTTCAATCATCAATCCTCAATCCTCAATCCTCAGTCGTCAATCCTCAGTCATCAATCCTCAACCTTCAATACTCAATCGTCAATCCTTAGTCCTCAATCCTCAATCCTCAATCCTCGTTCCTCAAACCTCAATCCTCAACCCTCAGCCTTCATCCTCAATTCTCAATTCTCAATCCTCAATCCTCAATCCTCAATCCTCAATCCTCAACCTTCAATCCTCAATAATCAATCTCCAATCCTACATCCTCAATCCCCAATCCTCAATCCTTAATCCTCAATCTTCAAGCCTCAATCGCAAGTACTCAATCTTCAATCGTCAATGCTCAATCCTCAATCCTCAAGCCTCAGTCCTCAATCCTCAATCCTCAATCCTCAAACCTCAATCCTCAACCGTCGGTCCTCGTCCTCAATCCTTAACCCTCAATCCACAATCCTCAATATTCAATCATCAATAATCAATCTTCAATCCTCAATCATCAATCCTCAATCCTCAATCCTCAATCCTCAATATTCAACACTCAACCCTCAACCTTAAATCCTCAATATTCAACCATCAGTCCTCAATTCTCAATACTCAATGGAACATCCGGAATACTCATGGTTCAATACACAATCCAGAATATTCAATAATCAAATCTCAAACCTCAAGCATCAATTCTCAACACTCAGTCCTCTCTCTTCTATCCTACATCCTCAACCCTCAATCCTCAAGCGTCAATCCTCAATCCTCAATCCTCAATCCTCAATCCTCAATCTTTAATCCTCAATACCCAATCCTCAATCTTCAATCCTCAATCCTCAATCCTCAATTCTCAATCCTCAATCCTCAATCCTCAGACCTCAAACATCAATATTCAACCCTCAGTTCTCGTCCTCAATCCACAACACTCAATCCTCAATCCTCAATCTTCAATCATCAATATTCAATCTTCAATCCTCAATCCTCAATCCTCAATCCTCAATCCTCAATTCTCAATCCTCAATCCTCAATCCTCAATCCTCAACCCTCAATCCTCAATCCTCAATCTTCAATCCTCAATCCTCAATCCTCAATCCTCAATCTTTAATCCTCAATACTGAAACTTCAATCCCCAATCCTCAATCCTCAATCCTCAATCCTCATTCTTCAATCCTCAATACCCAATCCTCAATCTTCAATCCTCAGTCCTCAATTCGCAATCCACAATCCTCAATCCTCAGACCTCAAGTATCAATACTCAACCCTCAGTCCTCGTCCTCAATACACAACCCTCAATCATCAACCCTCAATCCTCAATACTCAATCCTCAATCCTCAATCTTAAGTCCTCAAACCTCAATCCTGAATCCTCAATCCTGAATCCTCAATCTTCAGGCCTCAATCCTCAATCCTCAATCCTCAATCCTCAATCCTCAATCCTCAATCCTCAATCCTCAATACTCAATCCTCAATCCTCAATCCTCAATGCACAATCTGCAATCCTCAATCCTCAATCCTCAATCCTCAATCCTCATTCTTCAATCCTCAATACCCAATCCTCAATCTTCAATCCTCAATCCTCAATCCGCAATTCTCAATCCTCAATCCTCAATCCTCAGACCTCAAACATCAATATTCTACCCTCAGTTCTCGTCCTTAATCCACAACACTCAATCCTCAATCCTCAATCTTCAATCATCAATATTCAATCTTCAATCCTCCATCCTCCATCCTCAATCCTCAATCCTCAATCCTCAATCTTCAATCCTCAATACTCAATCTTCAATCCATAATCCTCAATCCTCAATCCTCAATCCTCAACCCTCAACCCTCAGTCCTCATTCCTCAACCGTCAGTCCTCATCCTCCATCCTCAATCCTCAATCCTCTATCCTCAATCTTCAATCCCCAATACTCAATCTTCAATCGTCAATCCTCAATCCTCAATCCACAATCCTCAATCCTCAGGCACCAATACTCAATCTTCAATACTCAATCCTCAATCCTCAATCCTCAATCCTCAATCCTCAACCCTCAGTCCTCATTCCTCAAACCTCAATCCTCAACACTGAGTCCTCATCCTCAATTCTCAATTCTCAGTCCTCAATCCTCAATCCTCAATCTTCAATCCTCAATAATCAATCTCCAATCCTAAATACTCAATCCCCAATCTTCAACCCTTAATCCTCAATCCTCAGTCATAAATCCTCAATCTTCAATACTCAATCCTCAATACTCAACACACAACCCTCAGCCATCAATCCTCAATACTCAACCATCAATACTCAATTCTGAATAATCAGTAGAATATCCTGAATTCTCATGGTTCAATACTCAATCCACAATATTCAATAATCAAATCTCAATCCTCAATCTTGAATACCCAATACTCAATTTCAATCCTCAATCCTCAATCCTCAATCCTCAATCCTCAATCCTCAATCCTCAATATTCAATCCTCAACACTCAATCTTCAATCATCAATCCTCAATCCTCAATCCTCAGTCGTCAATCCTCAGTCATCAATCCTCAACCTTCAATACTCAATCGTCAATCCTTAGTCCTCAATCCTCAATCCTCAATCCTCGTTCCTCAAACCTCAATCCTCAACCCTCAGCCTTCATCCTCAATTCTCAATTCTCAATCCTCAATCCTCAATCCTCAATCCTCAACCTTCAATCCTCAATAATCAATCTCCAATCCTACATCCTCAATCCCCAATCCTCAATCCTTAATCCTCAATCTTCAAGCCTCAATCGCAAGTACTCAATCTTCAATCGTCAATGCTCAATCCTCAATCCTCAAGCCTCAGTCCTCAATCCTCAATCCTCAATCCTCAAACCTCAATCCTCAACCGTCGGTCCTCGTCCTCAATCCTTAACCCTCAATCCACAATCCTCAATATTCAATCATCAATAATCAATCTTCAATCCTCAATCATCAATCCTCAATCCTCAATCCTCAATCCTCAATATTCAACACTCAACCCTCAACCTTAAATCCTCAATATTCAACCATCAGTCCTCAATTCTCAATACTCAATGGAACATCCGGAATACTCATGGTTCAATACACAGTCCAGAATATTCAATAATCAAATCTCAAACCTCAAGCATCAATTCTCAACACTCAGTCCTCTCTCTTCTATCCTACATCCTCAACCCTCAATCCTCAAGCGTCAATCCTCAATCCTCAATCCTCAATCCTCAATCCTCAATCCTCAATCTTTAATCCTCAATACCCAATCCTCAATCCTCAATATTCAATCCTCAATACTCAATCTTCAATCATCAATCCTCAATCCTCAATCCTCAGTCGTCAATCCTCAGTCATCAATCCTCAACCTTCAATACTCAATCGTCAATCCTTAGTCCTCAATCCTCAATCCTCAATCCTCGTTCCTCAAACCTCAATCCTCAACCCTCAGCCTTCATCCTCAATTCTCAATTCTCAATCCTCAATCCTCAATCCTCAATCCTCAATCCTCAACCTTCAATCCTCAATAATCAATCTCCAATCCTACATCCTCAATCCCCAATCCTCAATCCTTAATCCTCAATCTTCAAGCCTCAATCGCAAGTACTCAATCTTCAATCGTCAATGCTCAATCCTCAATCCTCAAGCCTCAGTCCTCAATCCTCAATCCTCAATCCTCAAACCTCAATCCTCAACCGTCGGTCCTCGTCCTCAATCCTTAACCCTCAATCCACAATCCTCAATATTCAATCATCAATAATCAATCTTCAATCCTCAATCATCAATCCTCAATCCTCAATCCTCAATCCTCAATATTCAACACTCAACCCTCAACCTTAAATCCTCAATATTCAACCATCAGTCCTCAATTCTCAATACTCAATGGAACATCCGGAATACTCATGGTTCAATACACAATCCAGAATATTCAATAATCAAATCTCAAACCTCAAGCATCAATTCTCAACACTCAGTCCTCTCTCTTCTATCCTACATCCTCAACCCTCAATCCTCAAGCGTCAATCCTCAATCCTCAATCCTCAATCCTCAATCCTCAATCTTTAATCCTCAATACCCAATCCTCAATCTTCAATCCTCAATCCTCAATCCTCAATTCTCAATCCTCAATCCTCAATCCTCAGACCTCAAACATCAATATTCAACCCTCAGTTCTCGTCCTCAATCCACAACACTCAATCCTCAATCCTCAATCTTCAATCATCAATATTCAATCTTCAATCCTCAATCCTCAATCCTCAATCCTCAATCCTCAATTCTCAATCCTCAATCCTCAATCCTCAATCCTCAACCCTCAATCCTCAATCCTCAATCTTCAATCCTCAATCCTCAATCCTCAATCCTCAATCTTTAATCCTCAATACTGAAACTTCAATCCCCAATCCTCAATCCTCAATCCTCAATCCTCATTCTTCAATCCTCAATACCCAATCCTCAATCTTCAATCCTCAGTCCTCAATTCGCAATCCACAATCCTCAATCCTCAGACCTCAAGTATCAATACTCAACCCTCAGTCCTCGTCCTCAATACACAACCCTCAATCATCAACCCTCAATCCTCAATACTCAATCCTCAATCCTCAATCTTAAGTCCTCAAACCTCAATCCTGAATCCTCAATCCTGAATCCTCAATCTTCAGGCCTCAATCCTCAATCCTCAATCCTCAATCCTCAATCCTCAATCCTCAATCCTCAATCCTCAATACTCAATCCTCAATCCTCAATCCTCAATGCACAATCTGCAATCCTCAATCCTCAATCCTCAATCCTCAATCCTCATTCTTCAATCCTCAATACCCAATCCTCAATCTTCAATCCTCAATCCTCAATCCGCAATTCTCAATCCTCAATCCTCAATCCTCAGACCTCAAACATCAATATTCTACCCTCAGTTCTCGTCCTTAATCCACAACACTCAATCCTCAATCCTCAATCTTCAATCATCAATATTCAATCTTCAATCCTCAATCCTCAATCCTCAATCCTCAATCCTCAATCCTCAATCTTCAATCCTCAATCCTCAATCCTCAATCCTCAATCCTCAATCCTCAACCCTCAATCCTCAATCCTCAATCTTCAATCCTCAATCCTCAATCCTCAATCCTCAATCCTCAATCTTTATTCCTCAATACTGAAACTTCAATCCCCAATCCTCAATCCTCAATCCTCAATCCTCATTCTTCAATCCTCAATACCCAATCCTCAATCTTCAATCCTCAGACCTCAATTCGCAATCCACAATCCTCAATCCTCAGACCTCAAGTATCAATACTCAACCCTCAGTCCTCGTCCTCAATACACAACCCGCAATCATCAACCCTCAATCCTCAATACTCAATCCTCAATCCTCAATCCTCAGTCCTCAAACCTCAATCCTGAATCCACAATCCTGAATCCTCAATCTTCAGGCCTCAGGCCTCAACAATCAGTTGTCAATCCTCAATCCTCCATAGAATATCATCAATTCACAGTTCTCAATACCCAATACTCAATCTGCAATCTTCAAATCTCTATCCACAAACATCAATTCTCATCACTCAACCCTCAACACTCAGTCCCCAATCCTCAATATTCAATCCTCAATCCTCAATCCTCAATCCACAATCCTCAACCTTCAATCCTCAATACTCAATCTTCAATCCTCATTCCTCAATCCTCAATCCTCAATCCTCAATCCTCAATCCTCAATCCTCAATATTCAGTCCTCAATACTCAATCTTCAATCATCAATCCTGAATCCTCAATCCTCAATCTTCAATCCTCAATCCCCAGTCCTCAATGTCCAATCCTCAATGCTCAATCCTCAATCCTCAATCCTGAGTCCTCAATCCTCAATCCTCAATCCTCAAACCTCAATCCTCAACCGTCCGTCCTCATCCTCCATCCTCCATCCTCAATCCTCAATCCTCAATCCTCAATCTTCAATCCTCAATACTCAATCTTCAATCCATAATCTTCAATCCTCAATCCTCAATCCTCAATCCTCAGGCATCAATACTCAATCTTCAATACTCAATCCTCAATCCTCAACCCTCAATCATCGATCCTCAACCCTCAATCCTCATTCCTCAAACCTCAATCCTCAACTCTCAGTCCTCATTCTCAATTCTCAATTCTCAATCCTCAATCCTCAATCGTCAATTTTCAATCCTCCATAATCAATCTCCAATCCAAGATACTCAATCCCCAATCTTCAATCCTCAATCCTCAATCCTCAATCCTCAATCCTCAATCTTCAATCCTCAATCCTCAATCCTCAATCCTCAATCCTCAATCCTCAACCCTCAATCCTCAATCCTCAATCTTCAATCCTCAATCCTCAATCCTCAATCCTCAATCTTTATTCCTCAATACTGAAACTTCAATCCCTAATCCTCAATCCTCAATCCTCAATCCTCAATCCTCATTCTTCAATCCTCAATACCCAATCCTCAATCTTCAATACTCAGACCTCAATTCGCAATCCACAATCCTCAATCCTCAGACCTCAAGTATCAACACTCAACCCTCAGTCCTCGTCCTCAATACACAACCCGCAATCATCAACCCTCAATCCTCAATACTCAATCCTCAATCCTCAATCCTCAGTCCTCAAACCTCAATCCTGAATCCTCAATCCTGAATCCTCAATCTTCAGGCCTCAGGCCTCAACAATCAGTTGTCAATCCTCAATCCTCCATAGAATATCATCATTTCACAGTTCTCAATACCCAATACTCAATCTGCAATCTTCAAATCTCTATCCACAAACATCAATTCTCATCACTCAACCCTCAACACTCAGTCCCCAATCCTCAATATTCAATCCTCAATCCTCAATCCTCAATCCACAATCCTCAACCTTCAATCCTCAATACTCAATCTTCAATCCTCAATCCTCAATCCTCAATCCTCAATCCTCAATCCTCAATATTCAGTCCACAATACTCAGTCTTCAATCATCAATCCTGAATCCTCAATCCTCAATCTTCAATCCTCAATCCCCAGTCCTCAATGTCCAATCCTCAATGCTCAATCCTCAATCCTCAATCCTGAGTCCTCAATCCTCAATCCTCAATCCTCAAACCTCAATCCTCAACCGTCCGTCCTCATCCTCCATCCTCCATCCTCAATCCTCAATCCGCAATCCTCAATCTTCAATCCTCAATACTCAATCTTCAATCCATAATCCTCAATCCTCAATCCTCAATCCTCAATCCTCAGGCATCAATACTCAATCTTCAATACTCAATCCTCAATCCTCAATCCTCAATCATCAATCCTCAACCCTCAATCCTCATTCCTCAAACCTCAATCCTCAACTCTCAGTCCTCATTCTCAATTCTCAATTCTCAATCCTCAATCCTCAATCGTCAATCTTCAATCCTCCATAATCAATCAACAATCCAAGATACTCAATCCCCAATCTAAAATCCTTAATCCTCAACCTTCAATCCTCAATCCCCAGTCATCAATCTTCAATCCTCAATGCTCAATCCTCAATCCTCAATCTTCAATCCTCAATCCTCAATCCTCAATCCTCAATCCTCAACCCTCAATCCTCAATCCTCAATCATCAATCCTCAATCCTAAATCCTCAATCCTCAATCCTCAATCTTTAATCCTCAATACCCAACCCTCAATCTTCAATCCTCAATCCTCAATCCTCAATTCTCAATCCTCAATCCTCAATCCACAATCCTCAATCCTCGTTCCTCAAACCTCAATACTCAACCCTCAGTCTTCATCCTCAATTCTCAATCCTCAATCCTCAATCCTCAATCCTCAATCCTCAATCCTCAACCTTCAATCCTCAATAATCAATCTCCAACCCTACATCCTCAATCCCCAATCCTCAATCCTTAATCCTCAATCTTCAATCCTCAATCGCCAGTCCTCAATCTTCAATCCTCAATGGTCAATCCTCAATCCTCAAGCCTCAGTCCCCAATCCTCAATCCTCAATCCTCAAACCTCAATCCTCAACCGTCGGTCCTCGTCCTCAATCCTCAACCCTCAATCCTCAATCCTCAATAGTCGGTCATCAATAATCAATCTTCAATCCTCAATCATCAATCCTCAATCCTCAATCCTCAATCCTCAATATTCAACACTCAACCCTCAACCTTAAATCCTCAATATTCAACCATCAGTCCTCAATTCTCAATACTCAATAGAACATCCTGAATACTCATGGTTCAATATTCAATACAGAATATTCAATAATCAAATCTCAAACCTCAAGCATCAATTCTCAACACTCAACCCTCAACACTAAGTCCTCTCTCTTCTATCCTACATCCTCAACCCTCAATCCTCAAGCGTCAATCCTCAATACTCAATCCTCAACACTCAATCCTCAATCCTCAATCTTGAATCCTCAATACTCAATCTTCAATTCTCAATCCTCAATCCTCAATCCTCAATACTCTATCCTCAATCCTCAATCCTCAATCCTCAAAACTCAATCCTCAACCCTCAATCCTCAACCCTCAAACCTCAATCCTCAACCCTCAGTCCTCATCCTCAATTCTCTATTCTCAATTCTCAATCCTCAATCCTCAATCCTCAATCTTCAATCCTCAATAATGAATCTCCAATCCTAGATCCTCAATCCCCAATCTTCAACCCTTAATCTTCAATCCTCAGTCATAAATCCTCAATCTTCAATACTCAATCGTCAATCCTCTGTCCTCAATCCTCAATCCTCAATCCTCAATCCTCAATATTCAATCCTCAATACTCAACCTTCAATCCTCAATCCTCAATCCTCAATCCTCAATCCTCAGTCATAAATCCTCAATCTTCAATACTCAATCGTCAATCCCCATTCCTCAATCCTCAACCCTCAATCCTCAAACCTCAATCCTCAACCGACAGTCCTCGTCCTCAATCCTCAACCCTCAATCCTCAATCCTCAATATTCAATCATCAATAATCAATCTTCAATCCTCAATCATCAATCCTCAATCCTCAATCCTCAATCCTCAATTTTCAATACTCAATCCTCAATCCTCAATCCTCAATCCTCAACCCTCAACCCTCAATCCTCAACGGTCAGTCCTCGCCCTCAATCCTCAAACCTCAATCCTCAATCCTCAATATTCAATCATCAATACTCAATCTTCAATCCTCAATCCTCTATACTCAATCCTCAATCCTCAATCCTCAATCCTCAATCCTCAACCTTCAATCCTCAATAATCAATCTCCAACCCTACATCCTCAATCCCCAATCCTCAATCCTTAATCCTCAATCTTCAATCCTCAATCGCCAGTCCTCAATCTTCAATCCTCAATGCTCAATCCTCAATCCTCAATCCTCAAGCCTCAGTCCCCAATCCTCAATCCTCAATCCTCAAACCTCAATCCTCAACCGTCGGTCATCGTCCTCAATCCTCAACCCTCAATCCTCAATCCTCAATATTCAGTCATCAATAATCAATCTTCAATCCTCAATCATCAATCCTCAATCCTCAATCCTCAATCCTCAATATTCAACACTCAACCCTCAACCTTAAATCCTCAATATTCAACCATCAGTCCTCAATTCTCAATACTCAATAGAACATCCTGAATACTCATGGTTCAATATTCAATCCAGAATATTCAATAATCAAATCTCAAACCTCAAGCATCAATTCTCAACACTCAACCCTCAACACTCAGTCCTCTCTCTTCTATCCTACATCCTCAACCCTCAATCCTCAAGCGTCAATCCTCAATACTCAATCCTCAACCCTCAATCCTCAATCCTCAATCTTGAATCCTTAATACTCAATCTTCAATCCTCAATCCTCAATCCTCAATCCTCAATACTCTATCCTCAATCCTCAATCCTCAATCCTCAAAACTCAATCCTCAACCCTCAATCCTCAACCCTCAAACCTCAATCCTCAACCCTCAGTCCTCATCCTCAATTCTCTATTCTCAATTCTCAATCCTCAATCCTCAATCCTCAATCTTCAATCCTCAATAATGAATCTCCAATCCTAGATCCTCAATCCCCAATCTTCAACCCTTAATCCTCAATCCTCAGTCATAAATCCTCAATCTTCAATACTCAATCGTCAATCGTCAATCCTCTGTCCTCAATCCTCAATCCTCAATCCTCAATCCTCAATATTCAATCCTCAATACTCAACCTTCAATCCTCAATCCTCAATCCTCAATCCTCAATCCTCAGTCATAAATCCTCAATCTTCAATACTCAATCGTCAATCCCCATTCCTCAATCCTCAACCCTCAATCCTCAAACCTCAATCCTCAACCGACAGTCCTCGTCCTCAATCCTCAACCCTCAATCCTCAATCCTCAATATTCAATCATCAATAATCAATTTTCAGTCCTCAATCATCAATCCTCAATCCTCAATCCTCAATCCTCAATTTTCAATACTCAATCCTCAATCCTCAATCCTCAATCCTCAACCCTCAACCCTCAATCCTCAACGGTCAGTCCTCGTCCTCAATCCTCAAACCTCAATCCTCAATCCTCAATATTCAATCATCAATACTCAATCTTCAATCCTCAATCCTCTATACTCAATCCTCAATCCTCAATCCTCAATACTCAACACACAACCCTCAGCCATCAATCCTCAATACTCAACCATCAATCATCAATTCTCAATACTCAATAGAATATCCTGAATTCTCATGGTTCAATACTCAATCCTCAATCGTCAATCCTCAATCCCCAGTCCTCAATCTTCAATCCTCAATCCTCAACCCTCAATCCTCAATCCTCAATCCTCAGTCTTCAATCCTCAATACTCAATCTTCAATCCTCAATCCTCAATACTCAATCCTCAATCCTCAATCCTCAATCCTCAATCCTCAATCCTCAATCCTCAATCCTCAATCCTCAATGCTCAATCTGCAATCCTCAATCCTCAATCCTCAATCCTCAATCCTCATTCTTCAATCCTCAATACCCAATCCTCAATCTTCAATCCTCAATCCTCAATCCTCAATTCTCAATCCTCAATCCTCAATCCTCAGACATCAAACATCAATATTCTACCCTCAGTTCTCGTCCTCAATCCACAACACTCAATCCTCAATCCTCAATCTTCAATCATCAATATTCAATCTTCAATCCTCAATCCTCAATCCTCAATCCTCAATCCTCAATCCTCAATCCTCAATCCTCAATCCTCAAACCTCAATCCTCAATCCTCAACCCTCAATCCTCAATCCTCAATCTTCAATCCTCAATCCTCAATCCTCAATCCTCAATCTTTAATCCTCAATACTGAGACTTCAATCCCCAATCCTCAATCCTGAATCCTCAATCCTCATTCTTCAATCCTCAATACCCAATACACAATCTTCAATCCTCAGACCTCAATTCGCAATCCACAATCCTCAATCCTCAGACCTCAAGTATCAATACTCAACCCTCAGTCCTCGTCCTCAATACACAACCCTCCATCATCAACACTCAATCCTCAATACTCAATCCTCAATCCTCAATCCTCAGTCCTCAAACCTCAATCCTGAATCCTCAATCCTGAATCCTCAATCTTCAGGCCTCAGGCCTCAACAATCAGTTGTCAATCCTCAATCCTCCATAGAATATCATCAATTCACAGTTCTCAATACCCAATACTCAATCTGCAATCTTCAAATCTCTATCCACAAACATCAATTCTCATCACTCAACCCTCAACACTCAGTCCCCAATCCTCAATATTCAATCCTCAATCCTCAATCCTCAATCCACAATCCTCAACCTTCAATCCTCAATACTCAATCTTCAATCCTCAATCCTCAATCCTCAATTCTCAATCCTCAATCCTCAATCCTCAATATGCAGTCCTCAATACTCAATCTTCAATCATCAATCCTGAATCCTCAATCCTCAATCTTCAATCCTCAATCCCCAGTCCTCAATGTCCAATCCTCAATGCTCAATCCTCAATCCTCGATCCTGAGTCCTCAATCCTCAATCCTCAATCCTCAAACCTCAATCCTGAACCGTCCGTCCTCATCCTCCATCCTCCATCCTCAATCCTCAATCCTCAATCCTCAATCTTCAATCCTCAATACTCAATCTTCAATCCATAATCCTCAATCCTCAATCCTCAATCCTCAAACCTCAGGCATCAATACTCAATCTTCAATACTCAATCCTCAATCCTCAATCCTCAATCATCAATCCTCAACCCTGAATCCTCATTCCTCAAACCTCAATCCTCAACTCTCAGTCCTCATTCTCAATTCTCAATTCTCAATCCTCAATCCTCAATCGTCAATCTTCAATCCTCCATAATCAATCTCCAATCCAAGATACTCAGTCCCCAATCTTCAATCCTTAATCCTCAATCTTCAATCCTCAATCCCCAGTCATCAATCTTCAATCCTCAATGCTCAATCCTCAATCCTCAGCCGTCAGTCCTCGTCCTCAATGCTCAGCACTCAAATCTCAATTCTCAATATTCAATCATCAATACCCAATCTTCAATCCTCAATACTCAATCCTCAATCGTCAATCCTCAATCTTCAATCCTCAATACTCAATCCTCAATCCTCAGTCCTCAAACCTCAATCCTGAATCCTCAATCCTGAATCCTCAATCTTCAGGCCTCAGGCCTCAACAATCAGTTGTCAATCCTCAATCCTCCATAGAATATCATCAATTCACAGTTCTCAATACCCAATACTCAATCTGCAATCTTCAAATCTCTATCCACAAACATCAATTCTCATCACTCAACCCTCAACACTCAGTCCCCAATCCTCAATATTCAATCCTCAATCCTCAATCCTCAATCCACAATCCTCAACCTTCAATCCTCAATACTCAATCTTCAATCCTCAATCCTCAATCCTCAATCCTCAATCCTCAATCCACAATCCTCAATCCTCAATCCTCAATCTTCAATCCTCAATCCTCAATCCTCAATCCTCAATATTCAACACTCAACCCTCAACCTTAAATCCTCAATATTCAACCATCAGTCCTCAATTCTCAATACTCAATAGAACATCCTGAATACTCATGGTTCAATATTCAATCCAGAATATTCAATAATCAAATCTCAAACCTCAAGCATCAATTCTCAACACTCAACCCTCAACACTCAGTCCTCTCTCTTCTATCCTACATCCTCAACCCTCAATCCTCAAGCGTCAATCCTCAATACTCAATCCTCAACACTCAATCCTCAATCCTCAATCTTGAATCCTCAATACTCAATCTTCAATCCTCAATCCTCAATCCTCAATCCTCAATACTCTATCCTCAATCCTCAATCCTCAATCCTCAAAACTCAATCCTCAACCCTCAATCCTCAACCCTCAAACCTCAATCCTCAACCCTCAGTCCTCATCCTCAATTCTCTATTCTCAATTCTCAATCCTCAATCCTCAATCCTCAATCTTCAATCCTCAATAATGAATCTCCAATCCTAGATCCTCAATCCCCAATCTTCAACCCTTAATCCTCAATCCTCAGTCATAAATCCTCAATCTTCAATACTCAATCGTCAATCCTCTGTCCTCAATCCTCAATCCTCAATCCTCAATCCTCAATATTCAATCCTCAATACTCAACCTTCAATCCTCAATCCTCAATCCTCAATCCTCAATCCTCAGTCATAAATCCTCAATCTTCAATACTCAATCGTCAATCCCCATTCCTCAATCCTCAACCCTCAATCCTCAAACCTCAATCCTCAACCGACAGTCCTCGTCCTCAATCCTCAACCCTCAATCCTCAATCCTCAATATTCAATCATCAATAATCAATCTTCAATCCTCAATCATCAATCCTCAATCCTCAATCCTCAATCCTCAATTTTCAATACTCAATCCTCAATCCTCAATCCTCAATCCTCAACCCTCAACCCTCAATCCTAAACGGTCAGTCCTCGTCCTCAATCCTCAAACCTCAATCCTCAATCCTCAATATTCAATCATCAATACTCAATCTTCAATCCTCAATCCTCTATACTCAATCCTCAATCCTCAATCCTCAATACTCAACACACAACCCTCAGCCATCAATCCTCAATACTCAACCGTCAATCATCAATTCTCAATACTCAATAGAATATCCTGAATTCTCATGGTTCAATACTCAATCCTCAATCGTCAATCCTCAATCCCCAGTCCTCAATCTTCAATCCTCAATCCTCAACCCTCCATCCTCAATCCTCAATCCTCAGTCTTCAATCCTCAATACTCAATCTTCAATCCTCAATCCTCAATCCTCAATCCTCAATCCTCAATCCTCAATCCTCAATCCTCAATCCTCAATCCTCAATCCTCAATCCTCAATGCTCAATCTGCAATCCTCAATCCTCAATCCTCAATCCTCAATCCTCATTCCTCAATCCTCAATACCCAATCCTCAATCTTCAATCCTCAATCCTCAATCCTCAATTCTCAATCCTCAATCCTCAATCCTCAGACATCAAACATCAATATTCTACCTTCAGTTCTCGTCCTCAATCCACAACACTCAATCCTCAATCCTCAATCTTCAATCATCAATATTCAATCTTCAATCCTCAATCCTGAATCCTCAATCCCCAATCCTCAATCCTCAATCCTCAATCCTCAATCCTCAAACCTCAATCCTCAATCCTCAACCCTCAATCCTCAATCCTCAATCTTCAATCCTCAATCCTCAATCCTCAATCCTCAATCTTTAATCCTCAATACTGAGACTTCAATCCCCAATCCTCAATCCTCAATCCTCAATCCTCATTCTTCAATCCTCAATACCCAATACACAATCTTCAATCCTCAGACCTCAATTCGCAATCCACAATCCTCAATCCTCAGACCTCAAGTATCAATACTCAACCCTCAGTCCTCGTCCTCAATACACAACCCTCCATCATCAACCCTCAATCCTCAATACTCAATCCTCAATCCTCAATCCTCAGTCCTCAAACCTCAATCCTGAATCCTCAATCCTGAATCCTCAATCTTCAGGCCTCAGGCCTCAACAATCAGTTGTCAATCCTCAATCCTCCATAGAATATCATCAATTCACAGTTCTCAATACCCAATACTCAATCTGCAATCTTCAAATCTCTATCCACAAACATCAATTCTCATCACTCAACCCTCAACACTCAGTCCCCAATCCTCAATATTCAATCCTCAATCCTCAATCCTCAATCCACAATCCTCAACCTTCAATCCTCAATACTCAATCTTCAATCCTCAATCCTCAATCCTCAATTCTCAATCCTCAATCCTCAATCCTCAATATGCAGTCCTCAATACTCAATCTTCAATCATCAATCCTGAATCCTCAATCCTCAATCTTCAATCCTCAATCCCCAGTCCTCAATGTCCAATCCTCAATGCTCAATCCTCAATCCTCAATCCTGAGTCCTCAATCCTCAATCCTCAATCCTCAAACCTCAATCCTGAACCGTCCGTCCTCATCCTCCATCCTCCATCCTCAATCCTCAATCCTCAATCCTCAATCTTCAATCCTCAATACTCAATCTTCAATCCATAATCCTCAATCCTCAATCCTCAATCCTCAAACCTCAGGCATCAATACTCAATCTTCAATACTCAATCCTCAATCCTCAATCCTCAATCATCAATCCTCAACCCTGAATCCTCATTCCTCAAACCTCAATCCTCAACTCTCAGTCCTCATTCTCAATTCTCAATTCTCAATCCTCAATCCTCAATCGTCAATCTTCAATCCTCCATAATCAATCTCCAATCCAAGATACTCAGTCCCCAATCTTCAATCCTTAATCCTCAATCTTCAATCCTCAATCCCCAGTCATCAATCTTCAATCCTCAATGCTCAATCCTCAATCCTCAACCGTCAGTCCTCGTCCTCAATGCGCAGCTCTCAAATCTCAATTCTCAATATTCAATCATCAATACCCAATCTTCAATCCTCAATAGTCAATCCTCAATCGTCAATCCTCAATCTTCAATCCTCAATACTCAATCCTCAATCCTCAATCCTCAAACCTCAATCCTGAATCCTCAATCCTGAATCCTCAATCTTCAGGCCTCAGGCCTCAACAATCAGTTGTCAATCCTCAATCCTCCATAGAATATCATCAATTCACAGTTCTCAATACCCAATACTCAATCTGCAATCTTCAAATCTCTATCCACAAACATCAATTCTCATCACTCAACCCTCAACAGTCAGTCCCCAATCCTCAATATTCAATCCTCAATCCTCAATCCTCAATCCACAATCCTCAACCTTCAATCCTCAATACTCAATCTTCAATCCTCAATCCTCAATCCTCAATATTCAACACTCAACCCTCAACCTTAAATCCTCAATATTCAACCATCAGTCCTCAATTCTCAATACTCAATAGAACATCCTGAATACTCATGGTTCAATATTCAATCCAGAATATTCAATAATCAAATCTCAAACCTCAAGCATCAATTCTCAACACTCAACCCTCAACACTCAGTCCTCTCTCTTCTATCCTACATCCTCAACCCTCAATCCTCAAGCGTCAATCCTCAATACTCAATCCTCAACACTCAATCCTCAATCCTCAATCTTGAATCCTCAATACTCAATCTTCAATCCTCAATCCTCAATCCTCAATCCTCAATACTCTATCCTCAATCCTCAATCCTCAATCCTCAAAACTCAATCCTCAATTCTCAATCCTCAACCCTCAAACCTCAATCCTCAACCCTCAGTCCTCATCCTCAATTCTCTATTCTCAATTCTCAATCCTCAATCCTCAATCCTCAATCTTCAATCCTCAATAATGAATCTCCAATCCTAGATCCTCAATCCCCAATCTTCAACCCTTAATCCTCAATCCTCAGTCATAAATCCTCAATCTTCAATACTCAATCGTCAATCCTCTGTCCTCAACCCTCAATCCTCAATCCTCAATCCTCAATATTCAATCCTCAATACTCAACCTTCAATCCTCAATCCTCAATCCTCAATCCTCAATCCTCAGTCATAAATCCTCAATCTTCAATACTCAATCGTCAATCCCCATTCCTCAATCCTCAACCCTCAATCCTCAAACCTCAATCCTCAACCGACAGTCCTCGTCCTCAATCCTCAACCCTCAATCCTCAATCCTCAATATTCAATCATCAATAATCAGTCTTCAATCCTCAATCATCAATCCTCAATCCTCAATCCTCAATCCTCAATTTTCAATACTCAATCCTCAATCCTCAATCCTCAATCCTCAACCCTCAACCCTCAATCCTCAACGGTCAGTCCTCGTCCTCAATCCTCAAACCTCAATCCTCAATCCTCAATATTCAATCATCAATACTCAATCTTCAATCCTCAATCCTCTATACTCAATCCTCAATCCTCAATCCTCAATACTCAACACACAACCCTCAGCCATCAATCCTCAATACTCAACCATCAATCATCAATTCTCAATACTCAATAGAATATCCTGAATTCTCATGGTTCAATACTCAATCCTCAATCGTCAATCCTCAATCCCCAGTCCTCAATCTTCAATACTCAATCCTCAACCCTCCATCCTCAATCCTCAATCCTCAGTCTTCAATCCTCAATACTCAATCTTCAATCCTCAATCCTCAATCCTCAATCCTCAATCCTCAATCCTCAATCCTCAATCCTCAATCCTCAATCCTCAATCCTCAATCCTCAATCCTCAATGCTCAATTATGCAATCCTCAATCCTCAATCCTCAATCCTCAATCCTCATTCCTCAATCCTCAATACCCAATCCTCAATCTTCAATCCTCAATCCTCAATCCTCAATTCTCAATCCTCAATCCTCAATCCTCAGACATCAAACATCAATATTCTACCCTCAGTTCTCGTCCTCAATCCACAACACTCAATCCTCAATCCTCAATCTTCAATCATCAATATTCAATCTTCAATCCTCAATCCTGAATCCTCAATCCCCAATCCTCAATCCTCAATCCTCAATCCTCAACCCTCAAACCTCAATCCTCAATCCTCAACCCTCAATCCTCAATCCTCAATCTTCAATCCTCAATCCTCAATCCTCAATCCTCAATCTTTAATCCTCAATACTGAGACTTCAATCCCCAATCCTCAATCCTCAATCCTCAATCCTCATTCTTCAATCCTCAATACCCAATACACAATCTTCAATCCTCAGACCTCAATTCGCAATCCACAATCCTCAATCCTCAGACCTCAAGTATCAATACTCAACCCTCAGTCCTCGTCCTCAATACACAACCCTCCATCATCAACCCTCAATCCTCAATACTCAATCCTCAATCCTCAATCCTCAGTCCTCAATCCTCAATCCACAATCCTCAACCTTCAATCCTCAATACTCAATCTTCAATCCTCAATCCTCAATCCTCAATTCTCAATCCTCAATCCTCAATCCTCAATATGCAGTCCTCAATACTCAATCTTCAATCATCAATCCTGAATCCTCAATCCTCAATCTTCAATCCTCAATCCCCAGTCCTCAATGTCCAATCCTCAATGCTCAATCCTCAATCCTCAATCCTGAGTCCTCAATCCTCAATCCTCAATCCTCAAACCTCAATCCTGAACCGTCCGTCCTCATCCTCCATCCTCCATCCTCAATCCTCAATCCTCAATCCTCAATCTTCAATCCTCAATACTCAATCTTCAATCCATAATCCTCAATCCTCAATCCTCAATCCTCAAACCTCAGGCATCAATACTCAATCTTCAATACTCAATCCTCAATCCTCAATCCTCAATCATCAATCCTCAACCCTGAATCCTCATTCCTCAAACCTCAATCCTCAACTCTCAGTCCTCATTCTCAATTCTCAATTCTCAATCCTCAATCCTCAATCGTCAATCTTCAATCCTCCATAATCAATCTCCAATCCAAGATACTCAGTCCCCAATCTTCAATCCTTAATCCTCAATCTTCAATCCTCAATCCCCAGTCATCAATCTTCAATCCTCAATGCTCAATCCTCAATCCTCAACCGTCAGTCCTCGTCCTCAATGCTCAGCACTCAAATCTCAATTCTCAATATTCAATCATCAATACCCAATCTTCAATCCTCAATACTCAATCCTCAATCGTCAATCCTCAATCTTCAATCCTCAATACTCAATCCTCAATCCTCAGTCCTCAAACCTCAATCCTGAATCCTCAATCCTGAATCCTCAATCTTCAGGCCTCAGGCCTCAACAATCAGTTGTCAATCCTCAATCCTCCATAGAATATCATCAATTCACAGTTCTCAATACCCAATACTCAATCTGCAATCTTCAAATCTCTATCCACAAACATCAATTCTCATCACTCAACCCTCAACACTCAGTCCCCAATCCTCAATATTCAATCCTCAATCCTCAATCCTCAATCCACAATCCTCAACCTTCAATCCTCAATACTCAATCTTCAATCCTCAATCCTCAATCCTCAATCCTCAATCCTCAATCCTCAATCCTCAATCCTCAATATTCAGTCCTCAATACTCAATCTTCAATCATCAATCCTGAATCCTCAATCCTCAATTTTCAATCCTCAATCCCCAGTCCTCAATGTCCAATCCTCAATGCTCAATCCTCAATCCTCAGTCCTGAGTCCTCAATCCTCAATCCTCAATCCTCAAACCTCAATCCTCAACCGTCCGTCCTCATCCTCCATCCTCCATCCTCAATCCTCAATCCTCAATCCTCAATCTTCAATCCTCAATACTCAATCTTCAATCCATAATCTTCAATCCTCAATCCTCAATCCTCAATCCTCAGGCATCAATACTCAATCTTCAATACTCAATCCTCAATCCTCAATCCTCAATCATCAATCCTCAACCCTCAATCCTCATTCCTCAAACCTCAATCCTCAACTCTCAGTCCTCATTCTCAATTCTCAATTCTCAATCCTCAATCCTCAATCGTCAATTTTCAATCCTCCATAATCAATCTCCAATCCAAGATACTCAATCCCCAATCTTCAATCCTCAATCCTCAATCCTCAATCCTCAATCCTTAATCCTCAACCTTCAATCCTCAATCCCCAGTCATCAATTTTCAATCCTCAATGCTCAATCCTCAATCCTCAATCTTCAATCCTCAATCCTCAATCCTCAATCCTCAATCCTCAACCCTCAATCCTCAATCCTCAATCATCAATCCTCAATCCTCAATCCTCAATCCTCAATCCTCAATCTTTAATCCTCAATACCCAACCCTCAATCTTCAATCCTCAATCCTCAATCCTCAATCCTCAATCCTCAATTCTCAATCCTCAATCCTCAATCCACAATCCTCAATCCTCGTTCCTCAAACCTCAATACTCAACCCTCAGTCTTCATCCTCAATTCTCAATCCTCAATCCTCAATCCTCAATCCTCAATCCTCAATCCTCAACCTTCAATCCTCAATAATCAATCTCCAACCCTACATCCTCAATCCCCAATCCTCATTCCTTAATCCTCAATCTTCAATCTTCAATCGCCAGTCCTCAATCTTCAATCCGCAATGCTCAATCCTCAATCCTCAAGCCTCAGTCCCCAATCCTCAATCCTCAATCCTCAAACCTCAATCCTCAACGGTCGGACCTCGTCCTCAATCCCCAACCCTCAATCCTCAATCCTCAATATTCAGTCATCAATAATCAATCTTCAATCCTCAATCATCAATCCTCAATCCTCAATCCTCAATCCTCAATATTCAACACTCAACCCTCAACCTTAAATCCTCAATATTCAACCATCAGTCCTCAATTCTCAATACTCAATAGAACATCCTGAATACTCATGGTTCAATACTCAATCCAGAATATTCAATAATCAAATCTCAAACCTCAAGCATCAATTCTCAACACTCAACCCTCAACACTCAGTCCTCTCTCTTCCATCCTACATCCTCAACCCTCAATCCTCAAGCGTCAATCCTCAATACTCAATCCTCAACCCTCAATCCTCAATCCTCAATCTTGAATCCTCAATACTCAATCTTCAATCCTCAATCCTCAATCCTCAATCCTCAATACTCTATCCTCAATCCTCAATCCTCAATCCTCAAAACTCAATCCTCAACCCTCAATCCTCAACCCTCAAACCTCAATCCTCAACCCTCAGTCCTCATCCTCAATTCTCTATTCTCAATTCTCAATCCTCAATCCTCAATCCTCAATCTTCAATCCTCAATAATGAATCTCCAATCCTAGATCCTCAATCCCCAATCTTCAACCCTTAATCCTCAATCCTCAGTCATAAATCCTCAATCTTCAATACTCAATCGTCAATCCTCTGTCCTCAATCCTCAATCCTCAATCCTCAATCCTCAATATTCAATCCTCAATACTCAACCTTCAATCCTCAATCCTCAATCCTCAATCCTCAATCCTTAGTCATAAATCCTCAATCTTCAATACTCAATCGTCAATCCCCATTCCTCAATCCTCAACCCTCAATCCTCAAACCTCAATCCTCAACCGACAGTCCTCGTCCTCAATCCTCAACCCTCAATCCTCAGTCCTCAATATTCAATCATCAATAATCAATCTTCAATCCTCAATCATCAATCCTCAATCCTCAATCCTCAATCCTCAATTTTCAATACTCAATCCTCAATCCTCAATCCTCAATCCTCAACCCTCAACCCTCAATCCTCAACGGTCAGTCCTCGTCCTCAATCCTCAAACCTCAATCCTCAATCCTCAATATTCAATCATCAATACTCAATCTTCAATCCTCAATCCTCTATACTCAATCCTCAATCCTCAATCCTCAATACTCAACACACAACCCTCAGCCATCAATCCTCAATACTCAACCATCAATCATCAATTCTCAATACTCAATAGAATATCCTGAATTCTCATGGTTCAATACTCAATCCTCAATCGTCAATCCTCAATCGCCAGTCCTCAATCTTCAATCCTCAATCCTCAACCCTCAATCCTCAATCCTCAATCCTCAGTCTTCAATCCTCAATACTCAATCTTCAATCCTCAATCCTCAATCCTCAATCCTCAATCCTCAATCCTCAATCCTCAATCCTCAATCCTCAATCCTCAATCCTCAATCCTCAATCCTCAATGCTCTATCTGCAATCCTCAATCCTCAATCCTCAATCCTCAATCCTCATTCTTCAATCCTCAATACCCAATCCTCAATCTTCAATCCTCAATCCTCAATCCTCAATTCTCAATCCTCAATCCTCAATCCTCAGACATCAAACATCAATATTCTACCCTCAGTTCTCGTCCTCAATCCACAACACTCAATCCTCAATCCTCAATCTTCAATCATCAATATTCAATCTTCAATCCTCAGACCTCAATTCGCAATCCACAATCCTCAATCCTCAGACCTCAAGTAT
>NW_027480582.1:900000-997394 GCF_051401765.1 Calliopsis andreniformis | reverse complement strand
GATCGTCAATCTTCAATCCTCAATACTCAATCTTCAATCCTCAATCCTCAATCCTCAATCCTCAATCCTCATTCTTCAATCCTCAATACCCAATCCTAAATCTTCAATCCTCAATCCTCAATCTTCAATCCTCAATCCTCAATCCTCAATCCTCGATCCTCAACACTCAATCCCCAATCCTCAATCCTCAATGTTCAATCCGCAATACCCAATCCTCAATCTTCAATCCTCAATCCTCAATCCTCAATCCTCAATCCTCAATCTTCAATCCTCAGTCCTCAAACTTCAATCCCGAATCCTCAATCCTGAATACTCAATCTTCAACACTCAGTCCTCAAAAATCAATTGTCAATCCTCAATCCTCAATAGAATATCCTCAATTCACAGTTTTCAATACTCAATCCCCACTCTTCAATCTTCAAATCTCAATCCACAAACATCAATTCTCATCACACATCCATCAACACTCAGTCCCCAATATTCAATCCTCAATCCTCAATCCTCAATCCTGAATCCTTAATCCTCAATCTTCAATCCTCAATCCCCAGTCCACAAGCTTCAATCCTCAGTGCTCAATCCTCAATACTCAATCCTCAGTCCTCAATCTTCAATCCTCAATCCTCAAACCTCAATCCCCAATCGTCAGTCCTCGTCCTCAATCCACAATCCTCAATCTTCAATTCTCAATACTCAATCTTCAATCCTCAATACTCTATCCTCAATAGAATATCCTCAATTCACAGTTTTCAATACTCAACACTCAATCTGCAATCTTCAAATCTCTATCCACAAACATCAATTCTCATCCTTCAACCCTCAACACTCAGTACTCAATGTTCAACCCTCAATCCTCAATTCTCAATCTTCAATCCTCAATACTGAATCTTCAATCCTCAATCCTCAATCCTCAATCCTCAGTCCTCAATCCACAATCATCAATCCTCAATCTTCAATACCCAATCCTCAATCCTCAATCCTCAATCCTCAATTCTCAATCTTCAATCCTCATTACTGAATCTTCAATCGTCAATCCTCAATCCTCAATCCTCAATCCTCAATCTTCAATCCTCAGTCCCCAATCCTCAATCTTCAATCCTCACTCATCAATCCTCAATCCTCAGTCCTCAAAACTCAATCCCGAATCCTCAATCCTGAATCCTCAATCTTCAGCCTTCAGTCCTCAACAATCAATTGTCAATCCTCAATCCTCAATAGAATATCCTCAATTCACAGTTTTCAATACTCAATCCCCATTCTTCAATCTTCAAATCTCAATCCACAAACATCAATTCTCATCACTCTACCCACAACACTCAGTCCTCAATCTTCAATCCTCAATCCTCAATCCTCAATCTTCAATCCTCAATACTCAATCATCAATGCTCAGTCCTCAATTCTCAATCCTCAATCCTCAATCCTCAATCCTCATTCTTCAATCCCCAAAACCCAATCCTCAATCTTCAATCCTCAATCCTCAATTCGCAATCCTCAATCATCAATTCTCAGGCCTCAAGTATCAATACTCAATCCTCAGTCCTCGTCCTCAATCCACAAACTTCAATCCTCAATCCTCAATCTTCATTCATCAATATTCAACTTTCAATCCTCAATCCTCAATCCTCAATCCTCAATCCTCAATCCTCAATGTTCAATCCTCACTGCCCAATCCTCAACCTTCAATCCTCAATCCTCAATCCTCAATCCTCAATCCTCAATCCTCAATCCTCAGTCCTCAACCCTCAATGCTGAATCCTCAATCCTGTATCCTCAACTTTCAGCCCGCAGTCGTCAACAATCAATTGTCAATCCTCAATTCTCAATAGAATATCCTCAATTCACAGATTTCAATACTCAATCCCCATTCTTCAATCTTCAAATCTCAATCCACAAACATCAATTCTCATCACTCTACCCTCAACACTCAGCCCCAATCTTCAATCCTCAATCCTCAATCCTCAATCTTCAATCCTCAATACTCAACCTTCAGTCCTCAATCCTCAATTCTCAATCCTCAATACTCAATCCTCAATCGTCAATCCTCAATACCCAATCCTCAATCTTCAATCCTCAAACCTCAATCCACAATCCTCAATCGTCAATCTTCAATCCTCAAAACTCAATCTTCAATCGTCAATCCTCAATCCTCAATCCTCAATCCTCAATCCTCAATCCTCATCCTCAATCCTCAATCGTCAATCCTCAATACTCAATCTGCAATCCTTAATCCTCAATCCTCAATCCTCAATCCTCATTCTTCAATTCTCAACACCCAATCCTCAATCTTCAATCCTCAATACTCAATATTCAATCCTCAATCCTCAAATCCTCAATCCTCAATCCTCAATCCTCATTCTTCAATCCTCAATACCCAATCGTGAATCTTCAATCCTCAATCCTCAATCCTCAATTCTCAATCCTCAATCCTCTGTCCTCAGTCCTCAAACCTCAATCCTCAACCCTCAGCCCTCATCCTCAATCCTCAATCCTCAATCCTCTATCCTCAATCTTCAATCCTCAATCCTGAATCCTCAATCCTGAATCCTCAATCTTCAGCCCTCTGTCCTCAACAATCAACTGTCAATCCTCAATCCTCAATAGAATATCCTCAATTCACAGATTTCAATACTCAATCCCCATTCCTCAATCTTCAAATCTCAATCCACAAACACCAATTCTCATCACTCTGCCCTCAACACTCAGTCCCCAATCTTCAATCCTCAATCCTCAATCCTCAACCTTCAATCCTCAATACTCAATCTTCAGTCCTCAATCCTCAATTCTCAATCCTCAATACTCAATCTTCAATCGTCAATCCTCAATCCCCAATCCTCAATCTTCAATCCTCAATCCTCAACCCTCAATCCTCTATCCTCAATGTTCAACCCTCAATACCCAATCCTCAATCTTCAATCCTCAATCCTCAGTCGTCAACCCTCAATCCTCAATCCTCGTTCCTCAAACCTCAATCCTCAACCCTAAGTCCTCATCCTCAATTCTCAATTATCAATCCTCAATCCTCAATCCTCAATCCTCAATCTTCAATCGTCAATCCTCAATCCTCAATTCTCAATCCTCAATCCTCAATCCTCAGACCTCAAACATCAATATTCAACCATCAGTCCTCGTCCTCAATCCACAACCCTCAATCCTCAACCCTCAATCTTCAATCATCAATATTCAATCCTCAATACTCAATCTTCAATCCTCAATCCTCAATCCTCAATCCTCAATCCTCAATCCTCATTCTTCAATCCTCAATACCCAATCCTAAATCTTCAATCCTCAATCCTAAATCCTCAATTCTCAATCCTCAATCCTCAGTCCTCAGTCCTCAGACCTCAATCCTCAACACTCAGCCCTCATCCTCAATCCTCAATCCTCAATCCTCAATCCTCAATCCTCAATCTTCAATTCTCAATCTTCAATCCTCAATCTCCAGGCCTCAATCTTCAATCCTCAATGCTCAATCCTCAATCCTCAATCCTCAGTCCTCAATCCTCAATCCTCAATCCTCAATCCTCAAACCTCAATCCTCAATCGTCAGTCCTCGTCCTCAATCCTCAACCCTCAATCTTCAATCCTCAATAACCAATCTCCAACCCTAGATCCTCAATCCCCAATCCTCAATCCTTAATCCTCAATCTTCAATCCTCAATCCCCAGTCCTCAATCTTCAATCGTCAATGCTCAATCCTCAACCCTCAATCCTCAGTCCACAATCCTCAATCCTCAATCCTCATTCTTCTATCCCCAAAACCCAATCCTCAATCTTCAATCCTCAATCCTCAATTCGCAATCCTCAATCCTCTATTCTCAGGCCTCAAGAATCAATACTCAATCCTCAGTCCTCGTCCTCAATCCACAACCTTCAATCCTCAATCCTCAAACTTCATTCATCAATATTCAACCTTCAATCCTCAATCCTCAATCCTCAATCCGCAATCCTCAATCCTCAATGTTCAATCCTCAATACCCAATCCTCAATCTTCAATCCTCAATACTCAATCCTCAATCCTCAATCCTCAATCCTCAATCCTCAGTCCTCAAACCTCAATGCTGAATCCTCAATCCTGAATCCTCAATCTTCAGCCCTCTGTCCTCAACAATCAATGGTCCATCCTCAATCTTCAATAGAATATCCTCAATTCACACTTTTCAATACTCAATCCCCATTCTTCAATCTTCAAATCTCAATCCACAAACATCAATTCTAATCACTCAACCCTCAGCACTCAGTCCTCAATCTCCAATCCTCAATCCTCAGTCCTCAATCTTCAATCCTCAATCTTCAATCATGAATATTCAATCTTCAATCCTCAATCCTCAATCCTCAATCCTCAATCCTCAATCCTCAATCCTCAATCCTCAATGTTCAATCCTCAATACCCAATTCTCAATCTTCAATCCTCAATCCTCAATCGTCAATCCTCAATTCACAATCCTCGATCGTCAATATTCAATCCTCAATACTCAATCTTCAATCGTCAATCCTCAATCCTCAATCCTCAATCCTCATTCTTCAATCCTCAATACCCAATCCTAAATCTTCAATCCTCAATCCTCAATCCTCAATTCTGAATCCTCAACCCTGAATCCTCAATCTTCAGCCCTCAGTCCTCAACAATCGGTTGTCAATCCTCAATCCTCAATAGAATATCCTCAATTCACAGTTTTCAATACTCACTACTCAATCTGCAATCTACAAATCTCTATCCACAAACATCAATTCTCATCACTCAACCCTCAACACTCAGTCCCCAATCCTCAATATTCAATCCTCAATCCTCAATCCTCAATCCCCAATCCTCAACACTCAATCCTCAATTCTCAATCTTCAATCCTCAATACTCAATCCTCAATCCTCAATTCAAAATCCTCGATCGTCAATCTTCAATCCTCAATACTCAATCTTCAATCCTCAATCCTCAATCCTCAATCCTCAATCCTCATTCTTCAATCCTCAATACCCAATCCTAAATCTTCAATCCTCAATCCTCAATCTTCAATCCTCAATCCTCAATCCTCAATCCTCGATCCTCAACACTCAATCCCCAATCCTCAATCCTCAATGTTCAATCCGCAATACCCAATCCTCAATCTTCAATCCTCAATCCTCAATCCTCAATCCTCAATCCTCAATCTTCAATCCTCAGTCCTCAAACTTCAATCCCGAATCCTCAATCCTGAATACTCAATCTTCAACACTCAGTCCTCAAAAATCAATTGTCAATCCTCAATCCTCAATAGAATATCCTCAATTCACAGTTTTCAATACTCAATCCCCACTCTTCAATCTTCAAATCTCAATCCACAAACATCAATTCTCATCACACATCCATCAACACTCAGTCCCCAATATTCAATCCTCAATCCTCAATCCTCAATCCTGAATCCTTAATCCTCAATCTTCAATCCTCAATCCCCAGTCCACAAGCTTCAATCCTCAGTGCTCAATCCTCAATACTCAATCCTCAGTCCTCAATCTTCAATCCTCAATCCTCAAACCTCAATCCCCAATCGTCAGTCCTCGTCCTCAATCCACAATCCTCAATCTTCAATTCTCAATACTCAATCTTCAATCCTCAATACTCTATCCTCAATAGAATATCCTCAATTCACAGTTTTCAATACTCAACACTCAATCTGCAATCTTCAAATCTCTATCCACAAACATCAATTCTCATCCTTCAACCCTCAACACTCAGTACTCAATGTTCAACCCTCAATCCTCAATTCTCAATCTTCAATCCTCAATACTGAATCTTCAATCCTCAATCCTCAATCCTCAATCCTCAGTCCTCAATCCACAATCATCAATCCTCAATCTTCAATACCCAATCCTCAATCCTCAATCCTCAATCCTCAATTCTCAATCTTCAATCCTCATTACTGAATCTTCAATCGTCAATCCTCAATCCTCAATCCTCAATCCTCAATCTTCAATCCTCAGTCCCCAATCCTCAATCTTCAATCCTCACTCATCAATCCTCAATCCTCAGTCCTCAAAACTCAATCCCGAATCCTCAATCCTGAATCCTCAATCTTCAGCCTTCAGTCCTCAACAATCAATTGTCAATCCTCAATCCTCAATAGAATATCCTCAATTCACAGTTTTCAATACTCAATCCCCATTCTTCAATCTTCAAATCTCAATCCACAAACATCAATTCTCATCACTCTACCCACAACACTCAGTCCTCAATCTTCAATCCTCAATCCTCAATCCTCAATCTTCAATCCTCAATACTCAATCATCAATGCTCAGTCCTCAATTCTCAATCCTCAATCCTCAATCCTCAATCCTCATTCTTCAATCCCCAAAACCCAATCCTCAATCTTCAATCCTCAATCCTCAATTCGCAATCCTCAATCATCAATTCTCAGGCCTCAAGTATCAATACTCAATCCTCAGTCCTCGTCCTCAATCCACAAACTTCAATCCTCAATCCTCAATCTTCATTCATCAATATTCAACTTTCAATCCTCAATCCTCAATCCTCAATCCTCAATCCTCAATCCTCAATGTTCAATCCTCACTGCCCAATCCTCAACCTTCAATCCTCAATCCTCAATCCTCAATCCTCAATCCTCAATCCTCAATCCTCAGTCCTCAACCCTCAATGCTGAATCCTCAATCCTGTATCCTCAACTTTCAGCCCGCAGTCGTTAACAATCAATTGTCAATCCTCAATTCTCAATAGAATATCCTCAATTCACAGATTTCAATACTCAATCCCCATTCTTCAATCTTCAAATCTCAATCCACAAACATCAATTCTCATCACTCTACCCTCAACACTCAGCCCCAATCTTCAATCCTCAATCCTCAATCCTCAATCTTCAATCCTCAATACTCAACCTTCAGTCCTCAATCCTCAATTCTCAATCCTCAATACTCAATCCTCAATCGTCAATCCTCAATACCCAATCCTCAATCTTCAATCCTCAAACCTCAATCCACAATCCTCAATCGTCAATCTTCAATCCTCAAAACTCAATCTTCAATCGTCAATCCTCAATCCTCAATCCTCAATCCTCAATCCTCAATCCTCATCCTCAATCCTCAATCGTCAATCCTCAATACTCAATCTGCAATCCTTAATCCTCAATCCTCAATCCTCAATCCTCATTCTTCAATTCTCAACACCCAATCCTCAATCTTCAATCCTCAATACTCAATATTCAATCCTCAATCCTCAAATCCTCAATCCTCAATCCTCAATCCTCATTCTTCAATCCTCAATACCCAATCGTGAATCTTCAATCCTCAATCCTCAATCCTCAATTCTCAATCCTCAATCCTCTGTCCTCAGTCCTCAAACCTCAATCCTCAACCCTCAGCCCTCATCCTCAATCCTCAATCCTCAATCCTCTATCCTCAATCTTCAATCCTCAATCCTGAATCCTCAATCCTGAATCCTCAATCTTCAGCCCTCTGTCCTCAACAATCAACTGTCAATCCTCAATCCTCAATAGAATATCCTCAATTCACAGATTTCAATACTCAATCCCCATTCCTCAATCTTCAAATCTCAATCCACAAACACCAATTCTCATCACTCTGCCCTCAACACTCAGTCCCCAATCTTCAATCCTCAATCCTCAATCCTCAACCTTCAATCCTCAATACTCAATCTTCAGTCCTCAATCCTCAATTCTCAATCCTCAATACTCAATCTTCAATCGTCAATCCTCAATCCCCAATCCTCAATCTTCAATCCTCAATCCTCAACCCTCAATCCTCAATCCTCAATCCTCAATCCTCAATATTCAACACACAACCCTCAGCCATCAATCCTCAATACTCAACCATCAATCCCCAATTCTCAAACTCAATAGAATATCCTGAATTCTCATGGTTGAATACTCAATCCAAAATATTCAATAATCAAATCTCAATCCTCAAACATCAATTCTCAACACTCAATCCTCAACAGTCAGTCCTCTCTCTTCAATACTCCATCCTGAATCCTCAATCTTCAGCTCTCTGTCCTCAACAATCAATGGTCCATCCTCAATCTTCGATAGAATATCCTCAATTCACACTTTTCAATACTCAATCCCCATTCTTCAATCTTCAAATCTCAATCCACAAACATCAATTCTAATCACTCAACCCTCAGCACTTAGTCCTCAATCTCCAATCCTCAATCCTCAGTCCTCAATCTTCAATCCTCAATCTTCAATCATGAATATTCAATCTTCAATCCTCAATCCTCAATCCTCAATCCTCAATCCTCAATCCTCTATCCTCAATCCTCAATGTTCAATCCTCAATACCCAATTCTCAATCTTCAATCCTCAATCCTCAATCGTCAATCCTCAATTCACAATCCTCGATCGTCAATCTTCAATCCTCAATACTCAATCTTCAATCGTCAATCCTCAATCCTCAATCCTCAATCCTCATTCTTCAATCCTCAATACCCAATCCTAAATCTTCAATCCTCAATCCTCAATCCTCAATTCTGAATCCTCAACCCTGAATCCTCAATCTTCAGCCCTCAGTCCTCAACAATCGGTTGTCAATCCTCAATCGTCAATAGAATATCCTCAATTCACAGTTTTCAATACTCACTACTCAATCTGCAATCTACAAATCTCTATCCACAAACATCAATTCTCATCACTCAACCCTCAACACTCAGTCCCCAATCCTCAATATTCAATCCTCAATCTTCAATCCTCAATCCTCAATCCTCAATCCTCAATCCTCAATCTTCAATCCTCAGTCCTCAAACTTCAATCCCGAATCCTCAATCCTGAATACTCAATCTTCAACACTCAGTCCTCAAAAATCAATTGTCAATCCTCAATCCTCAATAGAATATCCTCAATTCACAGTTTTCAATACTCAATCCCCACTCTTCAATCTTCAAATCTCAATCCACAAACATCAATTCTCATCACACATCCATCAACACTCAGTCCTCAATATTCAATCCTCAATCCTCAATCCTCAGTCCTCAATCCTCAATCCTCAATATTCAACACACAACCCTCAGCCATCAATCCTCAATACTCAGCCATCAATCCTCAATTCTCAATACTCAATAGAATATCCTGAATTCTCATGGTTGAATACTCAATCCAAAATATTGAAGAATCAAATCTCAATCCTCAAACATCAATTCTCAACACTCATTCCTCAACACTCAGTACTCTCTCTTCAATCCTCCATTGTCAATCCGCAATTCTCAAGCGTCAATCCTCAATCTTCAATACTCAACCCTCAATCCTCAGTCCTCAAACCTCAATCCTCAATCCTCAATCTTGAATCATCAATACTCAATCTTCAATCCTCAATCCTCAATCCTCAATCCACAATCCTCAATCCTCAATATTCAATCCTCAATCCTCAGTCCACAATCCTCAATCCTCAACTTTCAATCGTCAATACTCAATCTTCAATCCTCAATCCTCTATCCTCAATCCTCAATACCCAATCCACAATCTTCAATCCTCAATCCTAAATCCTCAATCCTCAATACTCAATCCTCTGTCCTCAAAGCTCAATCTTGAATCCTCAATCCTGATTCCTCAATCTTCAGCCCTCAGTCCTCAACAATCAGTTGTCAATCCTCAATTCTCAATAGAATATCACCAATTCACAGTTTTCAATACTCAATACTCAATCTACAATTTTCAAATCTCTATCCACAAACATCAATTCTCATCACTCAACCATCAACACTCAGTCCCCAATACTCAATATTCAATCCTCAATCCTCAATCCTCAATCCCCAATCCTCAATTCTCAATCCTCAATCCTCAGTCCAGATCCTCAATTCTCAATTCTCAATCCTCAATCGTCAATCCTCAATATTCAATCCTCAATAGTCAATCTCCAATCCTACATCCTCAATCCCCAATCCTCAATCCTTAATCCTCAATCTTCAATCCTCAATCCCCAGTCCTCAGTCCTCAATGCTCACTCCTCAATCCTCGTTCCTCAAACCTCAATCCTCAATCGTCAATCCTCAGTCGTCAACCCTCAATCCTCAATCCTCGTTCCTCAAACCTCAATCCTCAACCCTAAGTCCTAATCCTCAATTCTCAATTCTCAATCCTCAATCGTCAATCCTCAATATTCAATCCTCAATAGTCAATCTCCAATCCTAGATCCTCAATCCCCAATCCTCAATCCTTAATCCTCAATCTTCAATCCTCAATCCCCAGTCCTCAAGCTTCAATCCTCAATGCTCAATCCTCAATACTCAATCCTCAGCCCTCAATCCTCAATCCTCAATCCTCAAACTTCAATCCTCAATCGTCAGTCCTCGTCCTCAATCCTCAATCCTCAATCTTCAATTCTCAATACTCAATCTTCAATCCTCAATGCTCAATCCTCAATAGAATTTCCTAAATTCACAGTTTTCAACACTCAATATCAATCTGCAATCTTCAAATCTCTATCCACAAACATCAATTCTCATCACTTAACCCTCAACACTCAGTACTCAATGTTCAATACTCAATCTTCAATTCTCAATTTTCAATCCACAATACTGAATCTTCAATCGTCAATCCTCAATCCTCAGTCCTCAATCCTCAATCCTCAATCTTCAATCCTCAGTCCCCAATCCTCAATCTTCAATCCGCAATCCTCAATCCTCAATCCTCAATCATCGATCCTCAATCCTCAATGCTCAATCCTCAATCCGCAATGTGCAATCCGCAATACCCAATCCTCAATCTTCAATCCTCAATCCTCAATCCTCAATCCTGAATCATCAATCCTCAATCCTCAGTCTTCAAAACACAATCCCGAATCCTCAATCCTGAATCCTCAATCTTCAGCCCTCAGTCCTCAACAATCAATTGTCAATCCTCAATCCTCAATAGAATATCCTCAATTCACAGTTTTCAATACTCAATCCCAATTCTTCAATCTTCAAATCTCAATCCACAAACATCAATTCTAATCACTCAACCCTCAGCACTCAGTCCTCAATCTTCAATCCTCAATCCTCAGTCCTCAATCTTCAATCCTCAATCTTCATCCGTCAATATTCAATCTTCAATCCTCAATCCTCAATCCTCAATCCTCAATCCTCAATCCTCAATGTTCAACCCTCAATACCCAATCCTCAATCTTCAATCCTCAATCCTCAGTCGTCAACCCTCAATCCTCAATCCTCGTTCCTCAAACCTCAATCCTCAACCCTAAGTCCTCATCCTCAATTCTCAATTATCAATCCCCAATCCTCAATCCTCAATCCTCAATCTTCAATCGTCAATCCTCAATCCTCAGTTCTCAATCCTCAATCCTCAATCCTCAGACCTCAAACATCAATATTCAACCATCATTCCTCGTCCTCAATCCACAACCCTCAATCCTCAACCCTCAATCTTCAATCATCAATATTCAATCCTCAATACTCAATCTTCAATCCTCAATCCTCAATCCTCAATCCTCAATCCTCAATCCTCATTCTTCAATCCTCAATACCCAATCCTAAATCTTCAATACTCAATCCTAAATCCTCAATTCTCAATCCTCAATCCTCAGTCCTCAGTCCTCGGACCTCAATCCTCAACACTCAGCCCTCATCCTCAATCCTCAATCCTCAATCCTCAATCCTCAATCTTCAATTCTCAATCTTCAATCCTCAATCTCCAGGCCTCAATCTTCAATCCTCAATGCTCAATCCTCAATCCTCAATCCTCAGTCCTCAATCCTCAAACCTCAATCCTCAATCCTCAAACCTCAATCCTCAATCGTCAGTCCTCGTGCTCAATCCTCAACCCTCAATCTTCAATCCTCAATAACCAATCTCCAATCCTAGATCCTCAATCCCCAATCCTCAATCCTTAATCCTCAATCTTCAATCCTCAATCTCCAGTCCTCAATCTTCAATCTTCAATGCTCAATCCTCAACCCTCAATCCTCAGTCCACAATCCTCAATCCTCAATCCTCAATTCTCAATCCTCAATCCTCAGTCCTCAGTCCTCAGACCTCAATCCTCAACACTCAGCCCTCATCCTCAATCCTCAATCCTCAATCCTCAATCCTCAATCCTCAATCCTCAATCCTCATTCTTCAATCCTCAATACCCAAACCTCAATCTTCAATCCTCAATCCTCAATCCTCAATTCCACAAACCTCAATCCTCTGTCGTCAGTCCTCAAACCTCAATCCTCAACCCTCAGCCCTCATCCTCAATCCTCAATCCTCAATCCTCAATCCTCAATCTTCAATCCTCAATCCTGAATCCTCAATCCTGAATCCTCAATCTTCAGCCCTCAGTCCTCAACAATCAATTGTCAATCCTCAATCATCAATAGAATATCCTCAATTCACAGATTTCAATACTCAATCCCCATTCCTCAATTTTCAAATCTCAATCCACAATACTCAATCCTCAATCGTCAATCCTCAATCCTCAATCCTCAATCTTCAATCCCCAACCCTCAGCCATCAATCCTCAATACTCAACCATCAATCCTCTATTCTCAAACTCAATAAAATATCCTGAATTCTCATGGTTGAATACTCAATCCAAAATATTCAATAATCAAATCTCAATACTCAAACATCAATTCTCAACACTCAATCCTCAACACTCAGTCCTCTCTCTTCAATCCTCCATCCTCAATCCGCAATCCTCAAGTGTAAATCCGCAATCCTCAATCCTCAACCCTCAATCCTCAGTCCTCAAACCTCAATCCCGAATCCTCAATCCTGAATCCTCAATCTTCAGCACTCAGACCGCAACTATCAATCGTCAACCCTCAATCCTCAATAGAATATCCTCAATTCACAGTTTTCAATACTCAATACTCAATCAGCAATCTTCAAATCACTATCCACAAACATCAATCCTCATCACTCAAGCCTCAACATCCAGTCCCCAATCCTCAATATTCAATCCTCAATCCTCAACCCTGAATCCACAATCCTAAGCCTTCAATCCTCAATACTCTATCTTCAATCCTCAATCCTCAATTCTCAATCCTCAATCGTCAATCTTCAATCCTCAATACTCAATATTCAATCCTCAATCCCCAATCCTCAATCCACAATCCTCAGCCTTCAATCCTCAATACTCTATCTTCAATCCTCAATCCTCAATCCTCAATCCTCAATTCTCAATCCTCAATCGTCAATCTTCAATCCTCAATACTCAATATTCAATCCTCAATCCCCAATCCTCAATCCTCAATCCTCATTCTTCAATCCTCAATACCCAATCCTCAATCTTCAATACTCAATCCTCTATCCTCAATTCTCAGTCCACAATCCTCTGTCGTCAGTCCTCAAACCTCAATCCTCAACCCTCAGCCCTAATCCTCAATCCTCAATACTCAATCCTCAAACCTCAATCTTCAATTCTCAATACTCAATCTTCAATCCTCAATCCTCAGTCCTCAATCCTCAATTCTGAATCCCCAATCCTGAATCCTCAATCTTCAGCCCTCAGTCCTCAACATTCAGTTGTCAATCCTCAATCCTCAATAGAATATCCGGTATTCTCATGGTTGAATACTCAATCCAAAATATTCCATAATCACATCTCAAACCTCAAACATCAATTCTCAACACTCAATCCTCAACACTCAGTCCTCTCTCTTCAATCCTCCATCCTCAATCCGCAATCCTCAAGGGTCAATCCTCAATCCTCATTCTTGAGTCCTCAATACCCAATCCTCAATCTTCAATCCTCAATCCTCAATCCACAATTCTCAATCCTCAATCCTCAGTCCTCAGTCCTCAAACCTCAATCCTCAACACTCAGCCCTCATCCTCAATCCTCAATCCTCCATCCTCAATCCTCAATCTTCAATCCTCAATACTCAATCTTCAATCCTCAATCCCCAGTCCTCAATCTTCAATCCTCAATGCCCAATCCTCAATCCTCAATCCTCAATCTTCAATCCTCAACCTTCAATCCTGAATCCTCAATCCTCAATTCTCAATCCTCAATCCTCAATCCTCAGATCTCAAACATCAATACTCAAACCTCAGTCCTCGTCCTCAATCCACAACCCTCAATACTCAATCCTCAATCTTCAATTCTCAATCCTCAACCCTCAATCCTCAATCCTCAACCGTCAGTCCTCGTCCTCAATCCTCAACCCTCAAACCTCAATCCACAATCTTCAATCCTCAATACTCAGTATTCAATTCTCAATCCTCAGTCCTCAATCTTCAATCCTCAATCCTCAATCCTCAATCCTCAATCCTCATTCTTCAATAGTCAATACCCAATCCTCAATGGTCAAACCTCAGTCCCCAATCCTCAGTCTTCAATCCTCAATCCTCAATCCTCAATCCTCATTCTTCAATCCGCAATACCCAATCCTCAACCTTCAATCCTCAATCCTCAGTCCTCAGTCCTCAAACCTCAATACTCAACCCTCAGCCCTCATCCTCAATACTCAATCCTCAATCCTCAGTCCTCAAACCTCAAACCTGAATCGTCAATCCTGAATCCTCAATCTTCAGACCTCAGTCCTCAACAATCTGTTGTCAATACTCAATCCTCAATAGAATATCGTCAATTCACAGTTTTCAATACTGAATACTCAATCTGCAATCTTGAAATCTCTATCCACAAACATCGGTTCTCATCATTCAAACCTCAACACTCAGTCCCCAATCCTCAATCTTCAAAACTCAATCCTCAATCCTCAATCCTCGATCCTCAATCATCAATCCTCAATACTCAATCTTCAATCCTCCATCCTCAATCCTCAATCCTCAATCCTCAATCCTCAATCGTCAGGCTTCAATCCTCAATACTCAATCTTCAATCCACAATCCTCAATCCTCATTCCTCAATCCTCATTCTTCAACCCTTAATACCCAATCCTCAATCTTCAATCCTCAATCCTCAACTCTCAATCCTCAATCCTCAGTCCTCAGACCTCAAGCCTCAAACCTCAACCCTCAGCACTCATCCTCAATCCTCAATCCTCATTCTTGAATCCTCAATACCCAATCCTCAATCTTCAATCCTCAATCCTCAATCCACAATTCTCAATCCTCAATCCTCAGTCCTCAGTCCTCAAACCTCAATCCTCAACACTCAGCCCTCATCCTCAATCCTCAATCCTCAATCGTCAGTCCACAAACCTCAAACCTGAATCCTCAATCCTGAATCCTCAATCTTCAGACCTCAGTCTTCAACAATCAGTTGTCAATTCTCAATCCTCAATAGAATATCATCAATTCACAGTTTTCAATGCTCAATACTCAATCTGCAATCTTCAAATCTCTATCCACAAACATCAGTTCACATCATTCAACACTAAACACTCAGTCCCCAATCCTCAATCTTCAATCCTCAATCATCAATCCTCAATCCTCGATCCTCAATCTTCAATCCTCAATCCTCAATCCTCAATCCTCAATCCTCAATCCTCAATCCTCAATCTTCAATCCTCAATACTCAATCTTCGATCCTCAATCCTCAATCTTCAATCCTCAATCCTCAATCCTCAATCCTCAATCCTCAATGTTCAATACGCAATACACAATCCTCAATCTTCAATCCTCAATCCTCAATCCTCAATCCTCAAACCTCAATCCTCAATGTTCAATACGCAATACCCAATCCTCAATCTTCAATCCTCAATCCTCAATCCTCAATACTCAATCCTCAATCCTCAACCTTTAATCCTCAATACTCAATGTGCAATCCTCAATCCTCAATCCTCAATCCTCAATCCTCAATCCTCATTCTTCAATCTTCAATACCCAATCCCCAATCTTCAATCCTCAACCCTCAATCGTCAATTCTCAATACCCACTCCTCAATCTTCAATCCTCAATCCTCAATCCTCAATACTCAATCCTCAATCCTCAATACTCAATCTTCAATCCTCAATCCTGAGTCCTCAATCTTCAATCCTCAATGCTCAATCCTCAATCCTCAATCCTCAGCCCTCAATCCTCAATCCTCAATCCTCAAACCTCAATCCTCAACCGTCAGTCCTCGTCCTCAAACCTCAACCCTCAATCCTCAATCCTCAATCTTCAATCATCAATACTCAATCTTCAATCCTCAATCCTGAATCCTCAATCCTCAATCCTCAATCCTCAATATTCAGCCCACAACCCTCAAACATCAATCCTCAATACCCAATCCTCAATCTTCAATCCTCAATCCTCAATCCTCAATTCTCAATCCTCAATCCTCAATCCTCAGACCTCAAACATCAATACTCAAACCACAGTCCTCGACCTCAACCCACAACACTCAATCCTCAATCCTCAATCTTCAATCCTCAATCCTCAATCCTCAATCCTCAATCCTCAATAGAATATCCTCAATTCACAGTTTTCAATACTGAATCCCCATTCTTCAATCTTCAAATCTCAATCCACAAACATCAATTCTCATCACTCAACCCTCAACACTCAGTCCTCAATCTTCAATCCTCAATCCTCAATCCTCAAACTTCAATCCTCAATACTCAATCTTCAAACCTCGGTCCTCAATTCTCAATCCTCAATGCTCGACCCTCAATCGTCAATCATCAATACTCAATCTTCAATCCTCAATCCTCAATCCTCAATCCACAATCCTCGACATTCTATCCTCAATACTCAATCTTCAATGCTCATTCCTCAATCCTCAATCCTCAGTCCTCAATTCTCAATCCTCAATCGTCAATCTTCAATCCTCAATACTCAATCTTCAATCCTCAATCCTCAATCCTCAATCCTCAATCCTCATTCTTCAATCCTCAATACCCAATCCTCAATCTTCAATCCTCAATCCTCAATCCACAATTCTCAATCCTCCATCCTCAGTCCTCAGTCCTCAAACCTCAATCCTCAACACTCAGCCCTCATCCTCAATCCTCAATCCTCAATCCTCAATCCTCAATCTTCAATCCTCAATACTCAATATTCAATCCTCAATCCTGAGTCCTCAATCTTCAATGCTCAATGCTCAATCCTCAATCCTCAATCCTCAGTCATCAATCCTCAACCCTCAATCCTCAAACCTCAATCCTCAACCGTCAGTCCTCGTCCTCAAACCTCAACACTCAATCCTCAATCCTCAATCCTCAATCTTCAATCATCAATACTCAATCTTCAATCCTCAATCCTGAATCCTCAATCCTCAATCCTCAATCCTCAATATTCAGCGCACAACGCTCAAACATCAATCCTCAATACCCAATCCTCAATCTTCAATCCTCAATCCTCAATCCTCAATTCTCAATCCTCAATCCTCAATCCTCAGACCTCAAACATCAATACTCAAACCACAGTCCTCGACCTCAATCCACAGCACTCAATCCTCAATCCTCAATCCTCAAACCTCAATCCTCAACCGTCAGTACTCCTCCTCAAACCTCAACCCTCAATCCTGAATCCTGAATCCTCAATCTTCAGCCTTCAGTCCTCAACAATCAGTTGTCAATCCTCAATCCTCAATAGAATATCATCAATTCCCAGTTTTCAATACTCAATACTCAATCTGCAATCTTCAAATCTCTATCCACAAACATCAATTCGCATCATTCAACCCTCAACCCTCAGTCCCCAATCCTCAATCTTCAATCCTCAATCCTCAATCGTCGATCCTCAATCTTCAATACTCAATACTCAATCTTCAATCCTCCATCCACAATCCTCAATCCTCAATCCTCAATCCTCAATCCTCAACCCTCAATCCTCAATGTTCAATCCTCAATACCCAATCCTCAATCTTCAATCCTCAATACTCATTCTTCAATACTCAATCCTCAATCCTCAGTCCTCAATCCTCAATCCTCAATCCTCCGTCTTCAATCCTCAATCCTGAATCCTCAATCCTGAATCCTCAATCTTCAGCCCTCAGTCCTCAACAATCAATTGTCAATCCTCAATCCTCAATAGAATATCCTCAATTCACAGGTTTCAATACTCAATCCACATACCTCAATCTTCAAATCTCAATCCACAAACATCAATTCTCATCACTCTACCCTCAACACTCAGTCCCCAATCTTCAATCCTCAATCCTCAATCCTCAACCTTCAATCCTCAATACTCTATCTTCAGTCCTCAATCCTCAATTCTCAATCCTCAATCCTCAATTCTCAATCCTCAATCCCCAATCCTCAGACCTCAAACATCAATACTCAAACCACCGTCCTCGACCTCAATCCACAACACTCAATCCTCAATCCTCAATCTTCAATCCTCAATCCTCAATCCTCAATCCTCAATCCTCAATAGAATATCCTCAATTCACAGTTTTCAATACTGAATCTCCATTCTTCAATCTTCAAATCTCAATCCACAAACATCAATTCTCATCACTCAACCCTCAACACTCAGTCCTCAATATTCAATCCTCAATCCTCAATCCTCAAACTTCAATACTCAATACTCAATCTTCAATCCTCAATCCTGAGTTCTCAATCTCCAATGCTCAATGCTCAATCCTCAATCCTCAATCCTCAGCCCTCAATCCTCAATCCTCAATCCTCAAACCTCAATCCTCAACCGTCAGTCCTCGTCCTCAAACCTCAACCCTCAATCCTCAATCCTCAATCTTCAATCATCAATACTCAATCTTCAATCCTCAATCCTGAATCCTCAATCCTCAATCCTCAATCCTCAATATTCAGCCCACAACCCTCAAACATCAATCCTCAATACCCAATCCTCAATCTTCAATCCTCAATCCTCAATCCTCAATTCTCAATCCTCAATCCTCAATCCTCAGACATCAAACATCAATTCTCAAACCACAGTCCTCGACCTCAACCCACAACACTCAATCCTCAATCCTCAATCTTCAATCCTCAATCCTCAATCCTCAATCCTCAATCCTCAATAGAATATCCTCAATTCACAGTTTTCAATACTGAATCCCCATTCTTCAATCTTCAAATCTCAATCCACAAAGATCAATTCTCATCACTCAACCCTCAACACTCAGTCCTCAATCTTCAATCCTCAATCCTCAATCCTCAAACTTCAATCCTCAATACTCAATCTTCAAACCTCGGTCCTCAATTCTCAATCCTCAATGCTCGACCCTCAATCGTCAATCATCAATACTCAATCTTCAATCCTCAATCCTCAATCCTCAATCCACAATCCTCGACATTCTATCCTCAATACTCAATCTTCAATGCTCATTCCTCAATCCTCAATCCTCAGTCCTCAATCCTCAATCCTCAATCTTCAATCCCCAATACTCAACCTTCAATCCTCAATCCTCAATCCTCAATCCTCAATCCTCAATCCTCAATCCTCAATCGTCAATCTTCAATCCCAAGTAGTCAACCTTCAATCCTCAATCCTCAATCCTCAATCCTTAATCCTCAATCTTCAGTCCTCAATACCCAATCCTCAATCTTCAATCCTCAATCATCAATCCTCAATCCTCAATCCTCAATCCTCAATTCTCAATCCTCAGTCCTCAATCCTCAGACCTCAAACATCAATACTCAAACCACAGTCCTCGACCTCAATCCACAACACTCAATCCTCAATCCTCAATCTTCAATCCTCAATCCTCAATCCTCAATCCTCAATCCTCAATCCTCATTCTTGAATCCTCAATACCCAATCCTCAATCTTCAATCCTCAATCCTCAATCCACAATTCTCAATCCTCAATCCTCAGTCCTCAGTCCTCAAACCTTAATCCTCAACACTCAGCCCTCATCCTCAATCCTCAATCCTCAATCCTCAATCCTCAATCTTCAATCCTCAATACTCAATTTTCAATCCTCAATCCTGAGTCCCCAATCTTAAATCCTCAATGCTCAATCCTCAATCCTCAATCCTCAGTCCTCAATCCTCAAGCCTCAATCCTCAAACCTCAATCCTCAACCGTCAGTCCTCGTCCTCAAACCTCAACCCTCAATCCTCAATCCTCAATCTTCAATCATCAATACTCAATCTTCAATCCTCAATCCTGAATCCTCAATCCTCAATCCTCAATCCTCAATATTCAGCGCACAACGCTCAAACATCAATCCTCAATACCCAATCCTCAATCTTCAATCCTCAATCCTCAATCCTCAATTCTCAATCCTCAATCCTCAATCCTCAGACCTCAAACATCAATACTCAAACCACAGTCCTCGACCTCAATCCACAACACTCAATCCTCAATCCTCAATCTTCAATCCTCAATCCTCAATCCTCAATCCTCAATCCTCAATAGAATATCCTCAATTCACAGTTTTCAATACTGAATCCCCATTCTTCAATCTTCAAATCTCAATCCACAAACATCAATTCTCATCACTCAACCCTCAACACTCAGTCCTCAATATTCAATCCTCAATCCTCAATCCTCAAACTTCAATCCTCAATACTCAATCTTCAATCCTCAATCCTGAGTCCTCAATCTTCAATGCTCAATGCTCAATCCTCAATCCTCAATCCTCAGTCCTCAATCCTCAATCCTCAATCCTCAAACCTCAATCCTCAACCGTCAGTCCTCGTCCTCAAACCTCAACACTCAAACCTCAATCCTCAATCTTCAATCATCAATACTCAATCTTCAATCCTCAATCCTGAATCCTCAATCCTCAATCCTCAATCCTCAATATTCAGCGCACAACGCTCAAACATCAATCCTCAATACCCAAACCTCAATCTTCAATCCTCAATCCTCAATCCTCAATTCTCAATCCTCAATCCTCAATCCTCAGACCTCAAACATCAATACTCAAACCACAGTCCTCGACCTCAATCCACAACACTCAATCCTCAATCCTCAATCTTCAATCCTCAATCCTCAATCCTCAATCCTCAATCCTCATTCTTGAATCCTCAATACCCAATCCTCAATCTTCAATCCTCAATCCTCAATCCACAATTCTCAATCCTCAATCCTCAGTCTTCAGTCCTCAAACCTCAATCCTCAACACTCAGCCCTCATCCTCAATCCTCAATCCTCAATCGTCAGTCCACAAACCTCAAACCTGAATCCTCAATCCTGAATCCTCAATCTTCAGACCTCAGTCTTCAACAATCAGTTGTCAATTCTCAATCCTCAATAGAATATCATCAATTCACAGTTTTCAATGCTCAATACTCAATCTGCAATCTTCAAATCTCTATCCACAAACATCAGTTCACATCATTCAACACTAAACACTCAGTCCCCAATCCTCAATCTTCAATCCTCAATCATCAATCCTCAATCCTCAATCCTCAATCTTTAATCCTCAATACTCAATGTTCAATCCTCAATCCTCAATCCTCAATCCTCAACCCTCATTCTTCAATCTTCAATACCCAATCCCCAATCTTCAATCCTCAACCCTCAATCGTCAATTCTCAATACCCAATCCTCAATATTCAATCCCCAATCCTCAATCCTCAATCCTCAATCCTCAATCTTCAATCCTCAATACTCAATCTTCAATCCTCAATCCTCAATCATCAATCCTCAATCGTCAATCCTCAATCCCCAATCCTCAATCTTCAATCCTCAGTACTCAATCTGCAATCCTCAATCCTCCATCCTCACTCCTCAATCCTCGTTCTTCAATCCTAAATACCGAATCCACAATCTTCAATCATCAATCCTCAATCATCAATTCTCAATCCTCAATCCTCCATCCTCAGACTTCAAACATCAATACTCAACCCTCAGTCCTCGTCCACAGTCCACAACCCTCAATCCTCAATACTCAATCTTCAATCATTAATATTCAATCTTCAATCCTAAATCCTCAATCCTCAATCCTCAACCCTCAATCCTGAGTCCTCAATCTTCAATCCTCAATGCTCAATCCTCAATCCTCAATCCTCAGTCCTCAATCCTCAATCCTCAAACCTCAAACCTCAATCCTCAACCGTCAGTACTCCTCCTCAAACCTCAACCCTCAATCCTGAATCCTGAATCCTCAATCTTCAGCCTTCAGTCCTCAACAATCAGTTGTAAATCCTCAATCCTCAATAGAATATCATCAATTCCCAGTTTTCAATACTCAATACTCAATCTGCAATCTTCAAATCTCTATCCACAAACATCAATTCGCATCATTCAACCCTCAACCCTCAGTCCCCAATCCTCAATCTTCAATCCTCAATCCTCAATCGTCGATCCTCAATCTTCAATACTCAATACTCAATCTTCAATCCTCCATCCTCAATCCTCAATCCTCAATCCTCAATCCTCAATCCTCAATCCTCAATCCTCAATGTTCAATCCTCAATACCCAATCCTCAATCTTCAATACTCAATCCTCAATCCTCAGTCCTCAATCCTCAATCCTCAATCCTCCGTCTTCAATCCTCAATCCTGAATCCTCAATCCTGAATCCTCAATCTTCAGCCCTCAGTCCTCAACAATCAATTGTCAATCCTCAATCCTCAATAGAATATCCTCAATTCACAGGTTTCAATACTCAATCCACATTCCTCAATCTTCAAATCTCAATCCACAAACATCAATTCTCATCACTCTACCCTCAACACTCAGTCCCCAATCTTCAATCCTCAATCCTCAATCCTCAACCTTCAATCCTCAATACTCTATCTTCAGTCCTCAATCCTCAATTCTCAATCCTCAATACTCAATCCTCAATCGTCAATCCTCAATCCCCAATCCTCAATCTTCAATCCTCTATCCTCAACCCTCAATCCTCAATCCTCAGTCCTCAATCCTCAATATTCAACACACAACCCTCAGCCATCAATCCTCAATACTCAACCATCAATCCTCAATTCTCAAACTCAATAGAATATCCTGAATTCTCATGGTTAAATACTCAATCCAAAATATTCGATAATCAAATCTCAGTCCTCAAACATCAATTCTCAACACTCAATCCTCAACACTCAGTCCTCTCTCTTCAATCCCCCATCCTCAATCTGCAATCCTCAAGTGTAAATCCTCAATCCTCAATCCTCAACCCTCAATCCTCAGTCCTCAAACCTCAATCCCGAATCCTCAGTCCTGAATCCTCAATCTTCAGCACTCAGACCGCAACAATCAATCGTCAACCCTCAATCCTCAATAGAATATCCTCAATTCACAGTTTTCAATACTCAATACTCTATCTTCAATCCTCAATCCTCAATCCTCAATCCTCAATTCTCAATCCTCAATCGTCAATCTTCAATCCTCAATACTCAATATTCAATCCTCAATCCCCAATCCTCAATCCACAATCCTCAATCTTCAATCCTCAACCCTCAATCCTCAATCGTCAGTCCACAAACCTCAAACCTGAATCCTCAATCCTGAATCCTCAATCTTCAGACCTCAGTCCTCAACAAGCAGTTGTCAATTCTCAATCCTCAATAGAATATCATCAATTCACAGTTTTCAATGCTCAATACTCAATCTGCAATCTTCAAATCTCTATCCACAAACATCAGTTCACATCATTCAACACTCAACACTCAGTCCCCAATCCTCAATATTCAATCCTCAATCCTCAATCCTCAATCCACAATCCTCAATACTCAATCCTCAATACTCAACCATCAATCCTCAATTCTCAATACTCAATAGAATATCCTGAATTCTCAGGATTCTATACTCAAACCTCAATCCTCAACCCTCAGCCCTCATTCTCAATCCTCAATCCACAATCCTCAAACCTCAATCCTCAACCGTCAGTACTCGTCCTCAATCTTCAAACCTCAATCCTCAATCCTCCCATCTTCAATCATCAATACTCAATCTTCAATCCTCAATCCTCAATCCTCAATGCTCAAACCTCAATCCTCAGTATTCAACACTCAACCCTCAAACATCAGTCCTCAATACTCAATCATCAATCCTCAATCCTCAATCCTCAATCCTCAATCTTCAATCCCCAATACTCAACCTTCAATCCTCAATCCTCAATCCTCAATCCTCAATCCTCAATCCTCAATCCTCAATCGTCAATCTTCAATCCCAAGTAGTCAACCTTCAATCCTCAATCCTCAATCCTCAATCCTTAATCCTCAATCTTCAATCCTCAATACCCAATCCTCAATCTTCAATCCTCAATCATCAATCCTCAATCCTCAATCCTCAATCTTCAATCCTCAATCCTCAATCCTCAATCGCCAGTCCACAAACCTCAAACCTGAATCCTCAATCCTGAATCCTCAATCTTCAGACCTCAGTCCTCAACAATCAGTTGTCAATTCTCAATCCTCAATAGAATATCATCAATTCACAGTTTTCAATGCTCAATACTCAATCTGCAATCTTCAAATCTCTATCCACAAGCATCAGTTCACATCATTCAACACTCAACACTCAGTCCCCAATCCTCAATCTTCAAACCTCAATCATCAATCCTCAATCCTCAATCCTCAATCCTCAATCCTCAATCCTCAATCTTCAATCCTCAATACTCAATCTTCAATCCTCAATCCTGAGTCCTCAATCTTCAATCCTCAATGCTCAATCCTCAATCCTCAATCCTCAGCCCTCAATCCTCAATCCTCAATCCTCAAACCTCAATCCTCAACCGTCAGTCCTCGTCCTCAAACCTCAACCCTCAATCCTCAATCCTCAATCTTCAATCATCAATACTCAATCTTCAATCCTCAATCCTGAATCCTCAATCCTCAATCCTCAATCCTCAATATTCAGCCCACAACCCTCAAACATCAATCCTCAATACCCAATCCTCAATCTTCAATCCTCAATCCTCAATCCTCAATTCTCAACCCTCAATCCTCAATCCTCAGACCTCAAACATCAATACTCAAACCACAGTCCTCGACCTCAATCCACAACACTCAATCCTCAATCCTCAATCTTCAATCCTCAATCCTCAATCCTCAATCCTCAATCCTCATTCTTGAACCCTCAATACCCAATCCTCAATCTTCAATCCTCAATCCTCAATCCACAATTCTCAATCCTCAATCCTCAGTCCTCAGTCCTCAAACCTCAATCCTCAACACTCAGCCCTCATCCTCAATCCTCAATCCTCAATCGTCAGTCCACAAACCTCAAACCTGAATCCTCAATCTTGAATCCTCAATCTTCAGACCTCAGTCTTCAACAATCAGTTGTCAATTCTCAATCCTCAATAGAATATCATCAATTCACAGTTTTCAATGCTCAATACTCAATCTGCAATCTTCAAATCTCTATCCACAAACATCAGTTCACATCATTCAACACTAAACACTCAGTCCCCAATCCTCAATCTTCAATCCTCAATCATCAATCCTCAATCCCCGATCCTCAATCTTCAATCCTCAATCCTCAATCCTCAATCCTCAATCCTCAATCCTCAATCCTCAATCTTCAATCCTCATTCTTCAATCTTCAATACCCATTCCCCAATGTTCAATCCTCAACCCTCAATCGTCAATTCTCAATACCCAATCCTCAATATTCAATCCCCAATCCTCAATCCTCAATCCTCAATCCTCAATCTTCAATCCTCAATCCTCAATCCTCAATCCTCAATCCTCAATCCTCAATCTTTAATCCTCAATACTCAATGTTCAATCCTCAATCCTCAATCCTCAATCTTCAATCCTCATTCTTCAATCTTCAATACCCAATCCCCAATGTTCAATCCTCAACCCTCAATCGTCAATTCTCAATACCCAATCCTCAATATTCAATCCCCAATCCACAATCCTCAATCTTCAATCCTCAGTCCTCAATCCTCAATCCTCGATCCTCCGTCTTCAATCCTCAATCCTGAATCCTCAATCCTGAATGCTCAATCTTCAGCCCTCAGTCCTCAACAATCAATTGTCAATCCTCAATCCTCAATCCTCATACCTAAATTTTCAATCCTCAATACCCAATCCTCAATATTCAATCCTCAATCCTCAATCCTCAATCCTCAATCCTCAATCCTCAATCCTCAATCCTCAGTTCTCAAACCTCAATCCTGAATCCTCAATCCTGAATCCTCAATCTTCAGCCCTCAGTCCTCAACAATCAGTTGTCAATCCTCAATCCTCAATAGAATATCATCAATTCACAGTTTTCAATACTGAATACTCAATCTGCAATCTTCAAATCTCTATCCATAAACATCGGTTCTCATCATTCAACCCTCAACACTCAGTCCCCAATCCTCAATCTTCAAAACTCAATCCTCAATCCTCAATCCTCGATCCTCAACCATCAATCCTCAATACTCAATCTTCAATCCTCCATCCTCAATCCTCAATCCTCAATCCTCAATCCTCAATCGTCAGGCTTCAATCCTCAATACTCAATCTTCAATCCACAATCCTCAATCCTCATTCCTCAATCCTCATTCTTCAACCTTTAATACCCAATCCTCAATCTTCAATCCTCAATCCTCAATCCTCAACTCTCAATCCTCAATCCTCAGTCCTCAGGCCTCAAGCCTCAAACCTCAACCCTCAGCACTCATCCTCAATCCTCAATCCTCAATATTCAATCCTCAATCCTCAATCCTCAATCTTCAATCCTCAATACTCAATCCTCAATCCTCAATCCCCAATTCTCAATCCTCAATAATCAATCCCCAATCGTCAATCCTCAATCCCCAATCCTCAATCTTCAATCCTCAATCCTCAATCCTCAATCCTCAATCCTCAATATTCAACACACAATCCTCAAACATCATACCTCAATACTCAACCATCAATCCTCAATTCTCAATACTCAATAGAATATCCTGAATTCTCATGGTTCGATACTCAATCCACAAAGTTCAATAATCGAACCTCAATACTCAAACATCAATTCTCGACACTCAATCCTCAATAGTGAGTCCTCTCTCTTCAATCCTCTATCCTCAATCCTCAATCCTAAAGCGTCAAACCTCAATCCTCAATCCTCAACCCTCAATCCTCAGTCCTCGAAACTCAATCCGGAATCCTCAATCCTGAATCCTCAATCTTCAGCCGTCGGTCCTCAACAATCAATTGTCAATCCTCAATCCTCAATAGAGTATCCTCAATTCACAGTTTTCAATACTCAATCCCCATTCTTCAATCTTCAAATCTCAATCCACAAACATCAATTCTCATCACTCAACCCTCAACACTCAGTCCTCAATCTTCAATCGTCAATCCTCAATCCTCAATCTTCAATCCTCAATACTCAATCTTCAATCCTCAAACCTCAATTCTCAATCCTCAGTGCTCAATCCCCAATCGTCAACCCTCAATCCTCAATGCTCAATCCTCATTCGTCAGGCTTCAATACTCAATACTCAATCTTCAATCCTCAATCATCAATCCTCAATCCTCAATACTCAATCCTCAATACTGAACCATCAATCCTCAATTCTCAATACTCAATAGAATATCCTGAATTCTCAGGATTCTATACTCAAACCTCAATCATCAACCCCCAGCCCTCATTCTCAATCCTCAATCCACAATCCTCAAACCTCAATCCTGAACCGTCAGTACTCGTCCTCAATCTTCAAACCTCAATCCTCAATCCTCCCATCTTCAATCATCAATACTCAATCTTCAATCCTCAATCCTCAGTCCTCAATGCTCAAACCTCAATCCTCAGTATTCAACACTCAACCCTCAACCATCAGTCCTCAATACTCAATCATCAATCCTCAATCCTCAATCTTCAATCCTCAATCCTCAATCCTCAATCTTCAATCCTCAATACTCAATCTTCAATCCTCAAACCTCAATTCTCAATCCTCAGTGCTCAATCCCCAATCGTCAACCCTCAATCCTCAATGCTCAATCCTCATTCGTCAGGCTTCAACCCTCAATACTCAATCGACAACACTCAATCCTCAATCCTCAATCTTCAATCCTCAATCCTCAATCCTCAATCCTCAATCCTCAATCCTCATTCTTGAATCCTCAATACCCAATCCTCAATCTTCAATCCTCAATCCTCAATCCACAATTCTCAATCCTCAATCCTCAGTCCTCAGTCCTCAAACCTCAATTCTCAACACTCAGCCCTCATCCTCAATCCTCAATCCTCAATCCTCAATCCTCAATCATCAATCCTCAATACTCAATCTTCAATCCTCAATCCTGAGTCCCCAATCTTCAATCCTCAATGCTCAATCCTCAATCCTCAATCCTCAGTCCTCAATCCTCAATCCTCAATCCTCAAACCTCAATCCTCAACCGTCAGTCCTCGTCCTCAAACCTCAACCCTCAATAGAATATCCTCAATTCACAGTTTTCAATACTGAATCCCCATTCTTCAATCTTCAAATCTCAATCCACAAACATCAATTCTCATCACTCAACCCTCAACACTCAGTCCTCAATCTTCAATCCTCAATCCTCAATCCTCAAACTTCAATCCTCAATACTCAATCTTCAATCCTCAATCCTGAGTCCTCAATCTTCAATGCTCAATGCTCAATCCTCAATCCTCAATCCTCAGTCCTCAATCCTCAATCCTCAATCCTCAAACCTCAATCCTCAACCGTCAGTCCTCGTCCTCAAACCTCAACACTCAATCCTCAATCCTCAATCTTCAATCATCAATACTCAATCTTCAATCCTCAATCCTGAATCCTCAATCCTCAATCCTCAATCCTCAATATTCAGCGCACAACGCTCAAACATCAATCCTCAATACCCAAAACTCAATCTTCAATCCTCAATCCTCAATCCTCAATTCTCAATCCTCATTCCTCAATCCTCAGACCTCAAACATCAATACTCAAACCACAGTCCTCGACCTCAATCCACAACACTCAATCCTCAATCCTCAATCTTCAATCCTCAATCCTCAATCCTCAATCCTCAATCGTCATCCTTGAATCCTCAATACCCAATCCTCAATCTTCAATCCTCAGTCCTCAATCCACAATTCTCAATCCTCAATACTCAATCCTCAATACTCAACCATCAATCCTCAATTCTCAATACTCAATAGAATATCCTGAATTCTCAGGATTCTATACTCAAACCTCAATCCTCAACCCTCAGCCCTCATTCTCAATCCTCAATCCACAATCCTCAAACCTCAATCCTCAACCGTCAGTACTCGTCCTCAATCTTCAAACCTCAATCCTCAATCCTCCCATCTTCAATCATCAATACTCAATCTTCAATCCTCAATCCTCAATCCTCAATGCTCAAACCTCAATCCTCAGTATTCAACACTCAACCCTCAACCATCAGTCCTCAATACTCAATCATCAATCCTCAATCCTCAATCCTCAATCCTCAATCTTCAATCCCCAATACTCAACCTTCAATCCTCAATCCTCAATCCTCAATCCTCAATCCTCAATCCTCAATCCTCAATCGTCAATCTTCAATCCCAAGTAGTCAACCTTCAATCCTCAGTCCTCAATCCTCAATCCTCAATCCTTAATCCTCAATCTTCAATCCTCAATACCCAATCCTCAATCTTCAATCCTCAATCATCAATCCTCAATCCTCAATCCTCAATCTTCAATCCTCAATCCTCAATCCTCAATCGCCAGTCCACACACCTCAAACCTGAATCCTCAATCCTGAATCCTCAATCTTCAGACCTCAGTCCTCAACAATCAGTTGTCAATTCTCAATCCTCAATAGAATATCATCAATTCACAGTTCTCAATGCTCAATACTCAATCTGCAATCTTCAAATCTCTATCCACAAGCATCAGTTCACATCATTCAACACTCAACACTCAGTCCCCAATCCTCAATCTTCAAACCTCAATCATCAATCCTCAATCCTCAATCCTCAATCCTCAATCCTCAATCCTCAATCTTCAATCCTCAATACTCAATCTTCAATCCTCAATCCTGAGTCCTCAATCTTCAATCCTCAATGCTCAATCCTCAATCCTCAATCCTCAGCCCTCAATCCTCAATCCTCAATCCTCAAACCTCAATCCTCAACCGTCAGTACTCCTCCTCAAACCTCAACCCTCAATCCTCAATCCTGAATCCTCAATCTTCAGCCTTCAGTCCTCAACAATCAGTTGTCAATCCTCAATCCTCAATAGAATATCATCAATTCCCAGTTATCAATACTCAATACTCAATCTGCAATCTTCAAATCTCTATCCACAAACATCAATTCGCATCATTCAACCCTCAACCCTCAGTCCCCAATCCTCAATCTTCAATCGTCAATCCTCAATCGTCGATCCTCAATCTTCAATCCTCAATACTCAATCTTCAATCCTCCATCCTCAATCCTCAATCCTCAATCCTCAATCCTCAATCCTCAACCCACAATCTTCAATGTTCAATCCTCAATACCCAATCCTCAATCTTCAATCCTCAATCCACAACACTCAATCCTCGAGCCTCAATCTTCAAACCTCAATCCTCAATCCTCAATCCTCAATCCTCAATCCTCAATCCTCAACTCTCAATCCTCAATCCTCAGTCCTCAGACCTCAAGCCTCAAACCTCAACCCTCAGCACTCATCCTCAATCCTCAATCCTCAATATTCAATCCTCAATCCTCAATCCTCAATCTTCAATCCTCAATACTCAATCCTCAATCCTCAATCCCCAATTTTCAATCCTCAATAATCAATCCCCAATCGTCAATCCTCAATCCCCAATCCTCAATCTTCAATCCTCAATCCTCAATCCTCAATCCTCAATCCTCAATCCTCAATATTCAACACACAATCCTCAAACATCATACCTCAATACTCAACCATCAATCCTCAATTCTCAATACTCAATAGAATATCCTGAATTCTCAGGATTCTATACTCAAACCTCAATCCTCAACCCTCAGCCCTCATTCTCAATCCTCAATCCACAATCCTCAAACCTCAATCCTGAACCGTCAGTACTCGTCCTCAATCTTCAAACCTCAATCCTCAATCCTCCCAACTTCAATCATCAATACTCAATCTTCAATCCTCAATCCTCAGTCCTCAATGCTCAAACCTCAATCCTCAGTATTCAACACTCAACCCTCAACCATCAGTCCTCAATACTCAATCATCAATCCTCAAACCTCAATCTTCAATCTTCAATCCTCAATCATCAATCCTCAATCCTCGATCCTCAATCTTCAATCCTCAATCCTCAATCCTCAATCCTCAATCTTCAATCCTCAATACTCAATCTTCGATCCTCAATCCTCAATCTTCAATCCTCAATCCTCAATCCTCAATCCTCAATCCTCAATGTTCAATACGCAATATCCAATCCTCAATCTTCAATCCTCAATCCTCAATCCTCAATCCTCAATCCTCAATCCTCAATCTTTAATCCTCAATACTCAATGTTCAATCCTCAATCCTCAATCCTCAATCCTCAATCCTCATTCTTCAATCTTCAATACCCAATCCCCAATGTTCAATCCTCAACCCTCAATCGTCAATTCTCAATACCCAATCCTCAATATTCAATCCCCAATCCTCAATCCTCAATCCTCAATCCTCAATCTTCAATCCTCAATACTCAATCTTCAATCCTCAATCCTCAATCATCAATCCTCAATCGTCAATCCTCAATCCCCAATCCTCAATCTTCAATCCTCAGTACTCAATCTGCAATCCTCAATCCTCCATCCTCACTCCTCAATCCTCGTTCTTCAATCCTCAATACCGAATCCACAATCTTCAATCATCAATCCTCAATCATCAATTCTCAATCCTCAATCCTCTATCCTCAGACTTCAAACATCAATACTCAACCCTCAGTCCTCGTCCACAGTCCACAACCCTCAATCCTCAATACTCAATCATCAATCATTAATATTCAATCTTCAATCCTAAATCTTCAATCCTCAACCCTCAATCCTGAGTCCACAATCTTCAATCCTCAATGCTCAATCCTCAATCCTCAATCCTCAGTCCTCAATCCTCAATCCTCAATCCTCAAACCTCAATCCTCAACCGTCAGTACTCCTCCTCAAACCTCAACCGTCAATCCTCAATCCTGAATCCTCAATCTTCAGCCTTCAGTCCTCAACAATCAGTTGTCAATCCTCAATCCTCAATAGAATATCATCAATTCCCAGTTATCAATACTCAATACTCAATCTGCAATCTTCAAATCTCTATCCACAAACATCAATTCGCATCATTCAACCCTCAACCCTCAGTCCCCAATCCTCAATCTTCAATCCTCAATCCTCAATCGTCGATCCTCAATCTTCAATCCTCAATACTCAATCTTCAATCCTCCATCCTCAATCCTCAATCCTCAATCCTCAATCCTCAATCCTCAACCCTCAATCTTCAATGTTCAATCCTCAATACCCAATCCTCAATCTTCAATCCTCAATCCACAACACTCAATCCTCGAGCCTCAATCTTCAAACCTCAATCCTCAATCCTCAATCCTCAATCCTCAATCTTCAATCCTCAGTCCTCAATCCTCAATCCTCGATCCTCCGTCTTCAATCCTCAATCCTGAATCCTCAATCCTGAATCCTCAATCTTCAGCCCTCAGTCCTCAACAATCAATTGTCAATCCTCAATCCTCAATCCTCATACCTAAATTTTCAATCCTCAATACCCAATCCTCAATATTCAATCCTCAATCCTCAATCCTCAATCCTCAATCCTCAATCCTCAATCCTCAATCCTCAGTTCTCAAACCTCAATCCTGAATCCTCAATCCTGAATCCTCAATCTTCAGCCCTCAGTCCTCAACAATCAGTTGTCAATCCTCAATCCTCAATAGAATATCATCAATTCACAGTTTTCAATACTGAATACTCAATCTGCAATCTTCAAATCTCTATACACAAACATCGGTTCTCATCATTCAACCCTCAACACTCAGTCCCCAATCCTCAATCTTCAAAACTCAATCCTCAATCCTCAATCCTCGATCCTCAACCATCAATCCTCAATACTCAATCTTCAATCCTCAATCCTCAATCCTCAATCCTCAATCCTCAATATTCAACACACAATCCTCAAACATCATACCTCAATACTCAACCATCAATCCTCAATTCTCAATACTCAATAGAATATCCTGAATTCTCATGGTTCGATACTCAATCCACAAAGTTCAATAATCGAACCTCAATACTCAAACATCAATTCTCGACACTCAATCCTCAATAGTGAGTCCTCTCTCTTCAATCCTCTATCCTCAATCCTCAATCCTAAAGCGTCAAACCTCAATCCTCAATCCTCAACCCTCAATCCTCAGTCCTCGAAACTCAATCCGGAATCCTCAATCCTGAATCCTCAATCTTCAGCCGTCGGTCCTCAACAATCAATTGTCAATCCTCAATCCTCAATAGAGTATCCTCAATTCACAGTTTTCAATACTCAATCCCCATTCTTCAATCTTCAAATCTCAATCCACAAACATCAATTCTCATCACTCAACCCTCAACACTCAGTCCTCAATCTTCAATCCTCAATCCTCAATCCTCAATCTTCAATCCTCAATACTCAATCTTCAATCCTCAAACCTCAATTCTCAATCCTCAGTGCTCAATCCCCAATCGTCAACCCTCAATCCTCAATGCTCAATCCTCATTCGTCAGGCTTCAATACTCAATACTCAATCTTCAATCCTCAATCATCAATCCTCAATCCTCAATACTCAATCCTCAATACTGAACCATCAATCCTCAATTCTCAATACTCAATAGAATATCCTGAATTCTCAGGATTCTATACTCAAACCTCAATCATCAACCCCCAGCCCTCATTCTCAATCCTCAATCCACAATCCTCAAACCTCAATCCTGAACCGTCAGTACTCGTCCTCAATCTTCAAACCTCAATCCTCAATCCTCCCATCTTCAATCATCAATACTCAATCTTCAATCCTCAATCCTCAGTCCTCAATGCTCAAACCTCAATCCTCAGTATTCAACACTCAACCCTCAACCATCAGTCCTCAATACTCAATCATCAATCCTCAATCCTCAATCTTCAATCCTCAATCCTCAATCCTCAATCTTCAATCCTCAATACTCAATCTTCAATCCTCAAACCTCAATTCTCAATCCTCAGTGCTCAATCCCCAATCGTCAACCCTCAATCCTCAATGCTCAATCCTCATTCGTCAGGCTTCAACCCTCAATACTCAATCGACAACACTCAATCCTCAATCCTCAATCTTCAATCCTCAATCCTCAATCCTCAATCCTCAATCCTCAATCCTCATTCTTGAATCCTCAATACCCAATCCTCAATCTTCAATCCTCAATCCTCAATCCACAATTCTCAATCCTCAATCCTCAGTCCTCAGTCCTCAAACCTCAATTCTCAACACTCAGCCCTCATCCTCAATCCTCAATCCTCAATCCTCAATCCTCAATCATCAATCCTCAATACTCAATCTTCAATCCTCAATCCTGAGTCCCCAATCTTCAATCCTCAATGCTCAATCCTCAATCCTCAATCCTCAGTCCTCAATCCTCAATCCTCAATCCTCAAACCTCAATCCTCAACCGTCAGTCCTCGTCCTCAAACCTCAACCCTCAATAGAATATCCTCAATTCACAGTTTTCAATACTGAATCCCCATTCTTCAATCTTCAAATCTCAATCCACAAACATCAATTCTCATCACTCAACCCTCAACACTCAGTCCTCAATCTTCAATCCTCAATCCTCAATCCTCAAACTTCAATCCTCAATACTCAATCTTCAATCCTCAATCCTGAGTCCTCAATCTTCAATGCTCAATGCTCAATCCTCAATCCTCAATCCTCAGTCCTCAATCCTCAATCCTCAATCCTCAAACCTCAATCCTCAACCGTCAGTCCTAGTCCTCAAACCTCAACACTCAATCCTCAATCCTCAATCTTCAATCATCAATACTCAATCTTCAATCCTCAATCCTGAATCCTCAATCCTCAATCCTCAATCCTCAATATTCAGCGCACAACGCTCAAACATCAATCCTCAATACCCAAAACTCAATCTTCAATCCTCAATCCTCAATCCTCAATTCTCAATCCTCATTCCTCAATCCTCAGACCTCAAACATCAATACTCAAACCACAGTCCTCGACCTCAATCCACAACACTCAATCCTCAATCCTCAATCTTCAATCCTCAATCCTCAATCCTCAATCCTCAATCGTCATCCTTGAATCCTCAATACCCAATCCTCAATCTTCAATCCTCAGTCCTCAATCCACAATTCTCAATCCTCAATACTCAATCCTCAATACTCAACCATCAATCCTCAATTCTCAATACTCAATAGAATATCCTGAATTCTCAGGATTCTATACTCAAACCTCAATCCTCAACCCTCAGCCCTCATTCTCAATCCTCAATCCACAATCCTCAAACCTCAATCCTCAACCGTCAGTACTCGTCCTCAATCTTCAAACCTCAATCCTCAATCCTCCCATCTTCAATCATCAATACTCAATCTTCAATCCTCAATCCTCAATCCTCAATGCTCAAACCTCAATCCTCAGTATTCAACACTCAACCCTCAACCATCAGTCCTCAATACTCAATCATCAATCCTCAATCCTCAATCCTCAATCCTCAATCTTCAATCCCCAATACTCAACCTTCAATCCTCAATCCTCAATCCTCAATCCTCAATCCTCAATCCTCAATCCTCAATCGTCAATCTTCAATCCCAAGTAGTCAACCTTCAATCCTCAATCCTCAATCCTCAATCCTCAATCCTTAATCCTCAATCTTCAATCCTCAATACCCAATCCTCAATCTTCAATCCTCAATCATCAATCCTCAATCCTCAATCCTCAATCTTCAATCCTCAATCCTCAATCCTCAATCGCCAGTCCACAAACCTCAAACCTGAATCCTCAATCCTGAATCCTCAATCTTCAGACCTCAGTCCTCAACAATCAGTTGTCAATTCTCAATCCTCAATAGAATATCATCAATTCACAGTTCTCAATGCTCAATACTCAATCTGCAATCTTCAAATCTCTATCCACAAGCATCAGTTCACATCATTCAACACTCAACACTCAGTCCCCAATCCTCAATCTTCAAACCTCAATCATCAATCCTCAATCCTCAATCCTCAATCCTCAATCCTCAATCCTCAATCTTCAATCCTCAATACTCAATCTTCAATCCTCAATCCTGAGTCCTCAATCTTCAATCCTCAATGCTCAATCCTCAATCCTCAATCCTCAGCCCTCAATCCTCAATCCTCAATCCTCAAACCTCAATCCTCAACCGTCAGTCCTCGTCCTCAAACCTCAACCCTCAATCCTCAATCCTCAATCTTCAATCATCAATACTCAATCTTCAATCCTCAATCCTGAATCCTCAATCCTCAATCCTCAATCCTCAATATTCAGCCCACAAACCTCAAACATCAATCCTCAATACCCAATCCTCAATCTTCAATCCTCAATCCTCAATCCTCAATTCTCAACCCTCAATCCTCAATCCTCAGACCTCAAACATCAATACTCAAACCACAGTCCTCGACCTCAATCCACAACACTCAATCCTCAATCCTCAATCTTCAATCCTCAATCCTCAATCCTCAATCCTCAATCCTCAATCCTCAATAGAATATCCTCAATTCACAGTTTTCAATACTGAATCCCCATTCTTCAATCTTCAAATCTCAATCCACAAACATCAATTCTCATCACTCAACCCTCAACACTCAGTCCTCAATCTTCAATCCTCAATCCTCAATCCTCAAACTTCAATCCTCAATACTCAATCTTCAAACCTCGGTCCTCAATTCTCAATCCTCAATGCTCAACCCTCAATCGTCAATTCTCAATACCCAATCCTCAATATTCAATCCCCAATCCTCAATCCTCAATCCTCAATCCTCAATCTTCAATCCTCAATACTCAATCTTCAATCCTCAATCCTCAATCATCAATCCTCAATCGTCAATCCTCAATCCCCAATCCTCAATCTTCAATCCTCAGTACTCAATCTGCAATCCTCAATCCTCCATCCTCACTCCTCAATCCTCGTTCTTCAATCCTCAATACCGAATCAACAATCTTCAATCATCAATCCTCAATCATCAATTCTCAATCCTCAATCCTCTATCCTCAGACTTCAAACATCAATACTCAACCCTCAGTCCTCGTCCACAGTCCACAAACCTCAATCCTCAATACTCAATCATCAATCATTAATATTCAATCTTCAATCCTAAATCCTCAATCCTCAATCCTCAACCCTCAATCCTGAGTCCTCAATCTTCAATCCTCAATGCTCAATCCTCAATCCTCGATCCTCAGTCCTCAATCCTCAATCCTCAATCCTCAAACCTCAATCCTCAGCCGTCAGTACTCCTCCTCAAACCTCAACCCTCAATCCTCAATCCTGAATCCTCAATCTTCAGCCTTCAGTCCTCAACAATCAGTTGTCAATCCTCAATCCTCAATAGAATATCATCAATTCCCAGTTATCAATACTCAATACTCAATCTGCAATCTTCAAATCTCTATCCACAAACATCAATTCGCATCATTCAACCCTCAACCCTCAGTCCCCAATCCTCAATCTTCAATCCTCAATCCTCAATCGTCGATCCTCAATCTTCAATCCTCAATACTCAATCTTCAATCCTCCATCCTCAATCCTCAATCCTCAATCCTCAATCCTCAATCCTCAACCCACAATCTTCAATGTTCAATCCTCAATACCCAATCCTCAATCTTCAATCCTCAATCCACAACACTCAATCCTCGAGCCTCAATCTTCAAACCTCAATCCTCAATCCTCAATCCTCAATCCTCAATCCTCAATCCTCAACTCTCAATCCTCAATCCTCAGTCCTCAGACCTCAAGCCTCAAACCTCAACCCTCAGCACTCATCCTCAATCCTCAATCCTCAATATTCAATCCTCAATCCTCAATCCTCAATCTTCAATCCTCAATACTCAATCCTCAATCCTCAATCCCCAATTCTCAATCCTCAATAATCAATCCCCAATCGTCAATCCTCAATCCCCAATCCTCAATCTTCAATCCTCAATCCTCAATCCTCAATCCTCAATCCTCAATCCTCAATATTCAACACACAATCCTCAAACATCATACCTCAATACTCAACCATCAATCCTCAATTCTCAATACTCAATAGAATATCCTGAATTCTCATGGTTCGATACTCAATCCACAAAGTTCAATAATCGAACCTCAATACTCAAACATCAATTCTCAACACTCAATCCTCAATAGTGAGTCCTCTCTCTTCAATCCTCTATCCTCAATCCTCAATCCTAAAGCGTCAAACCTCAATCCTCAATCCTCAACCCTCAATCCTCAGTCCTCGAACCTCAATCCGGAATCCTCAATCCTGAATCCTCAATCTTCAGCCGTCGGTCCTCAACAATCAATTGTCAATCCTCAATCCTCAATAGAGTATCCTCAATTCACAGTTTTCAATACTCAATCCCCATTCTTCAATCTTCAAATCTCAATCCACAAACATCAATTCTCATCACTCAACCCTCAACACTCAGTCCTCAATCTTCAATCCTCAATCCTCAATCCTCAATCTTCAATCCTCAATACTCAATCTTCAATCCTCAAACCTCAATTCTCAATCCTCAGTGCTCAATCCCCAATCGTCAACCCTCAATCCTCAATGCTCAATCCTCATTCGTCAGGCTTCAATACTCAATACTCAATCTTCAATCCTCAATCATCAATCCTCAATCCTCAATACTCAATCCTCAATACTGAACCATCAATCCTCAATTCTCAATACTCAATAGAATATCCTGAATTCTCAGGATTCTATACTCAAACCTCAATCATCAACCCCCAGCCCTCATTCTCAATCCTCAATCCACAATCCTCAAACCTCAATCCTGAACCGTCAGTACTCGTCCTCAATCTTCAAACCTCAATCCTCAATCCTCCCATCTTCAATCATCAATACTCAATCTTCAATCCTCAATCCTCAGTCCTCAATGCTCAAACCTCAATCCTCAGTATTCAACACTCAACCCTCAACCATCAGTCCTCAATACTCAATCATCAATCCTCAATCCTCAATCTTCAATCCTCAATCCTCAATCCTCAATCTTCAATCCTCAATACTCAATCTTCAATCCTCAAACCTCAATTCTCAATCCTCAGTGCTCAATCCCCAATCGTCAACCCTCAATCCTCAATGCTCAATCCTCATTCGTCAGGCTTCAACCCTCAATACTCAATCGACAACACTCAATCCTCAATCCTCAATCTTCAATCCTCAATCCTCAATCCTCAATCCTCAATCCTCAATCCTCATTCTTGAATCCTCAATACCCAATCCTCAATCTTCAATCCTCAATCCTCAATCCACAATTCTCAATCCTCAATCCTCAGTCCTCAGTCCTCAAACCTCAATTCTCAACACTCAGCCCTCATCCTCAATCCTCAATCCTCAATCCTCAATCCTCAATCATCAATCCTCAATACTCAATCTTCAATCCTCAATCCTGAGTCCCCAATCTTCAATCCTCAATGCTCAATCCTCAATCCTCAATCCTCAGTCCTCAATCCTCAATCCTCAATCCTCAAACCTCAATCCTCAACCGTCAGTCCTCGTCCTCAAACCTCAACCCTCAATAGAATATCCTCAATTCACAGTTTTCAATACTGAATCCCCATTCTTCAATCTTCAAATCTCAATCCACAAACATCAATTCTCATCACTCAACCCTCAACACTCAGTCCTCAATCTTCAATCCTCAATCCTCAATCCTCAAACTTCAATCCTCAATACTCAATCTTCAATCCTCAATCCTGAGTCCTCAATCTTCAATGCTCAATGCTCAATCCTCAATCCTCAATCCTCAGTCCTCAATCCACAATCCTCAATCCTCAAACCTCAATCCTCAACCGTCAGTCCTCGTCCTCAAACCTCAACACTCAATCCTCAATCCTCAATCTTCAATCATCAATACTCAATCTTCAATCCTCAATCCTGAATCCTCAATCCTCAATCCTCAATCCTCAATATTCAGCGCACAACGCTCAAACATCAATCCTCAATACCCAAAACTCAATCTTCAATCCTCAATCCTCAATCCTCAATTCTCAATCCTCATTCCTCAATCCTCAGACCTCAAACATCAATACTCAAACCACAGTCCTCGACCTCAATCCACAACACTCAATCCTCAATCCTCAATCTTCAATCCTCAATCCTCAATCCTCAATCCTCAATCGTCATCCTTGAATCCTCAATACCCAATCCTCAATCTTCAATCCTCAGTCCTCAATCCACAATTCTCAATCCTCAATACTCAATCCTCAATACTCAACCATCAATCCTCAATTCTCAATACTCAATAGAATATCCTGAATTCTCAGGATTCTATACTCAAACCTCAATCCTCAACCCTCAGCCCTCATTCTCAATCCTCAATCCACAATCCTCAAACCTCAATCCTCAACCGTCAGTACTCGTCCTCAATCTTCAAACCTCAATCCTCAATCCTCCCATCTTCAATCATCAATACTCAATCTTCAATCCTCAATCCTCAATCCTCAATGCTCAAACCTCAATCCTCAGTATGCAACACTCAACCCTCAACCATCAGTCCTCAATACTCAATCATCAATCCTCAATCCTCAATCCTCAATCCTCAATCTTCAATCCCCAATACTCAACCTTCAATCCTCAATCCTCAATCCTCAATCCTCAATCCTCAATCCTCAATCCTCAATCGTCAATCTTCAATCCCAAGTAGTCAACCTTCAATCCTCAATCCTCAATCCTCAATCCTCAATCCTTAATCCTCAATCTTCAATCCTCAATACCCAATCCTCAATCTTCAATCCTCAATCATCAATCCTCAATCCTCAATCCTCAATCTTCAATCCTCAATCCTCAATCCTCAATCGCCAGTCCACAAACCTCAAACCTGAATCCTCAATCCTGAATCCTCAATCTTCAGACCTCAGTCCTCAACAATCAGTTGTCAATTCTCAATCCTCAATAGAATATCATCAATTCACAGTTCTCAATGCTCAATACTCAATCTGCAATCTTCAAATCTCTATCCACAAGCATCAGTTCACATCATTCAACACTCAACACTCAGTCCCCAATCCTCAATCTTCAAACCTCAATCATCAATCCTCAATCCTCAATCCTCAATCCTCAATCCTCAATCCTCAATCTTCAATCCTCAATACTCAATCTTCAATCCTCAATCCTGAGTCCTCAATCTTCAATCCTCAATGCTCAATCCTCAATCCTCAATCCTCAGCCCTCAATCCTCAATCCTCAATCCTCAAACCTCAATCCTCAACCGTCAGTCCTCGTCCTCAAACCTCAACCCTCAATCCTCAATCCTCAATCTTCAATCATCAATACTCAATCTTCAATCCTCAATCCTGAATCCTCAATCCTCAATCCTCAATCCTCAATATTCAGCCCACAAACCTCAAACATCAATCCTCAATACCCAATCCTCAATCTTCAATCCTCAATCCTCAATCCTCAATTCTCAACCCTCAATCCTCAATCCTCAGACCTCAAACATCAATACTCAAACCACAGTCCTCGACCTCAATCCACAACACTCAATCCTCAATCCTCAATCTTCAATCCTCAATCCTCAATCCTCAATCCTCAATCCTCAATCCTCAATAGAATATCCTCAATTCACAGTTTTCAATACTGAATCCCCATTCTTCAATCTTCAAATCTCAATCCACAAACATCAATTCTCATCACTCAACCCTCAACACTCAGTCCTCAATCTTCAATCCTCAATCCTCAATCCTCAAACTTCAATCCTCAATACTCAATCTTCAAACCTCGGTCCTCAATTCTCAATCCTCAATGCTCAACCCTCAATCGTCAATTCTCAATACCCAATCCTCAATATTCAATCCCCAATCCTCAATCCTCAATCCTCAATCCTCAATCTTCAATCCTCAATACTCAATCTTCAATCCTCAATCCTCAATCATCAATCCTCAATCGTCAATCCTCAATCCCCAATCCTCAATCTTCAATCCTCAGTACTCAATCTGCAATCCTCAATCCTCCATCCTCACTCCTCAATCCTCGTTCTTCAATCCTCAATACCGAATCAACAATCTTCAATCATCAATCCTCAATCATCAATTCTCAATCCTCAATCCTCTATCCTCAGACTTCAAACATCAATACTCAACCCTCAGTCCTCGTCCACAGTCCACAAACCTCAATCCTCAATACTCAATCATCAATCATTAATATTCAATCTTCAATCCTAAATCCTCAATCCTCAATCCTCAACCCTCAATCCTGAGTCCTCAATCTTCAATCCTCAATGCTCAATCCTCAATCCTCGATCCTCAGTCCTCAATCCTCAATCCTCAATCCTCAAACCTCAATCCTCAGCCGTCAGTACTCCTCCTCAAACCTCAACCCTCAATCCTCAATCCTGAATCCTCAATCTTCAGCCTTCAGTCCTCAACAATCAGTTGTCAATCCTCAATCCTCAATAGAATATCATCAATTCCCAGTTATCAATACTCAATACTCAATCTGCAATCTTCAAATCTCTATCCACAAACATCAATTCGCATCATTCAACCCTCAACCCTCAGTCCCCAATCCTCAATCTTCAATCCTCAATCCTCAATCGTCGATCCTCAATCTTCAATCCTCAATACTCAATCTTCAATCCTCCATCCTCAATCCTCAATCCTCAATCCTCAATCCTCAATCCTCAACCCACAATCTTCAATGTTCAATCCTCAATACCCAATCCTCAATCTTCAATCCTCAATCCACAACACTCAATCCTCGAGCCTCAATCTTCAAACCTCAATCCTCAATCCTCAATCCTCAATCCTCAATCCTCAATCCTCAACTCTCAATCCTCAATCCTCAGTCCTCAGACCTCAAGCCTCAAACCTCAACCCTCAGCACTCATCCTCAATCCTCAATCCTCAATATTCAATCCTCAATCCTCAATCCTCAATCTTCAATCCTCAATACTCAATCCTCAATCCTCAATCCCCAATTCTCAATCCTCAATAATCAATCCCCAATCGTCAATCCTCAATCCCCAATCCTCAATCTTCAATCCTCAATCCTCAATCCTCAATCCTCAATCCTCAATCCTCAATATTCAACACACAATCCTCAAACATCATACCTCAATACTCAACCATCAATCCTCAATTCTCAATACTCAATAGAATATCCTGAATTCTCATGGTTCGATACTCAATCCACAAAGTTCAATAATCGAACCTCAATACTCAAACATCAATTCTCAACACTCAATCCTCAATAGTGAGTCCTCTCTCTTCAATACTCTATCCTCAATCCTCAATCCTAAAGCGTCAAACCTCAATCCTCAATCCTCAACCCTCAATCCTCAGTCCTCGAACCTCAATCCGGAATCCTCAATCCTGAATCCTCAATCTTCAGCCGTCGGTCCTCAACAATCAATTGTCAATCCTCAATCCTCAATAGAGTATCCTCAATTCACAGTTTTCAATACTCAATCCCCATTCTTCAATCTTCAAATCTCAATCCACAAACATCAATTCTCATCACTCAACCCTCAACACTCAGTCCTCAATCTTCAATCCTCAATCCTCAATCCTCAATCTTCAATCCTCAATACTCAATCTTCAATCCTCAAACCTCAATTCTCAATCCTCAGTGCTCAATCCCCAATCGTCAACCCTCAATCCTCAATGCTCAATCCTCATTCGTCAGGCTTCAATACTCAATACTCAATCTTCAATCCTCAATCCTCAACCCTCAATCCTCAATACTCAATCCTCAATACTCAACCATCAATCCTCAATTCTCAATACTCAATAGAATATCCTGAATTCTCAGGATTCTATACTCAAACCTCAATCCTCAACCCTCAGCCCTCATTGTCAATCCTCAATCCACAATCCTCAAACCTCAATCCTGAACCGTCAGTACTCGTCCTCAATCTTCAAACCTCAATCCTCAATCCTCCCATCTTCAATCATCAATACTCAATCTTCAATCCTCAATCCTCAGTCCTCAATGCTCAAACCTCAATCCTCAGTATTCAACACTCAACCCTCAACCATCAGTCCTCAATGCTCAATCATCAATCCTCAATCCTCAATCTTCAATCCTCAATCCTCAATCCTCAATCTTCAATCCTCAATACTCAATCTTCAATCCTCAAACCTCAATTCTCAATCCTCAGTGCTCAATCCCCAATCGTCAACCCTCAATCCTCAATGCTCAATCCTCATTCGTCAGGCTTCAATCCTCAATACTCAATCCACAACACTCAATCCTCAATCCTCAATCTTCAATCCTCAATCCTCAATCCTCAATCCTCAATCCTCATTCTTGAATCCTCAATACCCAATCCTCAATCTTCAATCCTCAATCCTCAATCCACAATTCTCAATCCTCAATCCTCAGTCCTCAGTCCTCAAACCTCAATTCTCAACACTCAGCCCTCATCCTCAATCCTCAATCCTCAATCCTCAATCCTCAATCTTCAATCCTCAATACTCAATCTTCAATCCTCAATCCTGTGTCCCCAATCTTCAATCCTCAATGCTCAATCCTCAATCCTCAATCCTCAGTCCTCAATCCTCAATCCTCAATCCTCAAACCTCAATCCTCAACCGTCAGTCCTCGTCCTCAAACCTCAACCCTCAATCCTCAATCCTCAATCTTCAATCATCAATACTCAATCTTCAATCCTCAATCCTGAATCCTCAATCCTCAATCCTCAATCCTCAATATTCAGCGCACAACCCTCAAACATCAATCCTCAATACCCAATCCTCAATCTTCAATCCTCAATCCTCAATCCTCAATTCTCAATCCTCAATCCTCAATCCTCAGACCTCAAACATCAATACTCAAACCACAGTCCTCGACCTCAATCCACAACACTCAATCCTCAATCCTCAATCTTCAATCCTCAATCCTCAATCCTCAATCCTCAATCCTCAATAGAATATCCTCAATTCACAGTTTTCAATACTGAATCCCCATTCTTCAATCTTCAAATCTCAATCCACAAACATCAATTCTCATCACTCAACCCTCAACACTCAGTCCTCAATCTTCAATCCTCAATCCTCAAACCTCAAACTTCAATCCTCAATACTCAATCTTCAATCCTCAATCCTGAGTCCTCAATCTTCAATGCTCAATGCTCAATCCTCAATCCTCAATCCTCAGTTCTCAATCCTCAATCCTCAATCCTCAAACCTCAATCCTCAACCGTCAGTCCTCGTCCTCAAACCTCAACACTCAATCCTCAATCCTCAATCTTCAATCATCAATACTCAATCTTCAATCCTCAATCCTGAATCCTCAATCCTCAATCCTCAATCCTCAATATTCAGCGCACAACGCTCAAACATCAATCCTCAATACCCAAAACTCAATCTTCAATCCTCAATCCTCAATCCTCAATCTTCAATCCTCAATACTCAATCTTCAATCCTCAAACCTCAATTCTCAATCCTCAGTGCTCAATCCCCAATCGTCAACCCTCAATCCTCAATGCTCAATCCTCATTCGTCAGGCTTCAATACTCAATACTCAATCTTCAATCCTCAATCATCAATCCTCAATCCTCAATACTCAATCCTCAATACTGAACCATCAATCCTCAATTCTCAATACTCAATAGAATATCCTGAATTCTCAGGATTCTATACTCAAACCTCAATCATCAACCCCCAGCCCTCATTCTCAATCCTCAATCCACAATCCTCAAACCTCAATCCTGAACCGTCAGTACTCGTCCTCAATCTTCAAACCTCAATCCTCAATCCTCCCATCTTCAATCATCAATACTCAATCTTCAATCCTCAATCCTCAGTCCTCAATGCTCAAACCTCAATCCTCAGTATTCAACACTCAACCCTCAACCATCAGTCCTCAATACTCAATCATCAATCCTCAATCCTCAATCTTCAATCCTCAATCCTCAATCCTCAATCTTCAATCCTCAATACTCAATCTTCAATCCTCAAACCTCAATTCTCAATCCTCAGTGCTCAATCCCCAATCGTCAACCCTCAATCCTCAATGCTCAATCCTCATTCGTCAGGCTTCAACCCTCAATACTCAATCGACAACACTCAATCCTCAATCCTCAATCTTCAATCCTCAATCCTCAATCCTCAATCCTCAATCCTCAATCCTCATTCTTGAATCCTCAATACCCAATCCTCAATCTTCAATCCTCAATCCTCAATCCACAATTCTCAATCCTCAATCCTCAGTCCTCAGTCCTCAAACCTCAATTCTCAACACTCAGCCCTCATCCTCAATCCTCAATCCTCAATCCTCAATCCTCAATCATCAATCCTCAATACTCAATCTTCAATCCTCAATCCTGAGTCCCCAATCTTCAATCCTCAATGCTCAATCCTCAATCCTCAATCCTCAGTCCTCAATCCTCAATCCTCAATCCTCAAACCTCAATCCTCAACCGTCAGTCCTCGTCCTCAAACCTCAACCCTCAATAGAATATCCTCAATTCACAGATTTCAATACTCAATCCACATTCTTCAATCTTCTAATCTCAATCCACAAACATCAATTCTCATCACTCTACCCTCAACACTCAGCCCCAATCTGCAATCCCTAATCCTCAATTCTCAATCTTCACTCTTCAATCCTCAATCCTCAATCCTCAATCCTCAATCTTCAATCCTCAATACTCAATCTTCAATCCTCAATCCTCAATCCTCAATCCACAGGCCTCAAGTATCAATACTCAACCCCCAGTCCTAGTCCTCAATCCACAACCTTCAATCCTCAATCCTCAACCTTCATTCATCAATATTCAACCTTCAAATCTCAATCCTCAATCCTCAATCCTCAATCCTCATTCCTAAATTTTCAATCCTCAACACCCAATCCTCAATATTCAATCCTCAATCTTCAATCCTCAATCCTCAATCCTCAGTTCTCAAACCTCAATCCTGAATCCTCAATCCTGAATCCTCAATCTTCAGCACTCAGTCCTCAACAATCAGTTGTCAATCCTCAATCCTCAACAGAATATCATGAATTCACAGTTTTCAGTACTCAATACTCTATCTGCAATTTTCAAATGTCTATCCACAAACATCAATTCTCATCACTCAACCCTCAAAACTCAGTCCCCAATCCTCAATATTCAATCCTCAGTCCTCAATACTCAATCCACAATCCTCAACACTCAATCCTCAATACTCAATCTTCAATCCTCAATCCTCAATACTCAAACCTCAATTCTCAATCCTCAATCGTCAATCTTCAATCCTCAATACTCAATACTCAATATCCAATCCTCAATCCTCAATTCTCAATCCTCAATCCTCATTCTCCAATCCTCAATACCCAATCCTCAATCTTCAATCCTCAATCCTCAATCCTCAATTCTCAATCCCCAATCCTCTGTCCTCAGTCCTCAAACCTCAATCCTCAACGCTCAGCCCTCATCCTCAATCCTCAATCCTCAATCCCCAATCCTCAATCGTCAATCTTCAATCCTCAATACTCAATATTCAATCCTCAATCCTCAATCCTCAATCCTCAGTCATCAATCTTCAATCCTCAATCCTCAATACCCAATCCTCAATCTTCAATCCTCAATCCCCAATCCTCAATTCTCAATCCTCAATCCCCTGTCCTCAGTACTCAAACCTCAATCCTCAACTTTCAGCCCTAATCCTCAATCCTCAGTCCTCGTTCCACAAACCTCAATCCTCAACCCTAAGTCCTCATACTCAATTCTCAATTCTCAATCCTCAATCGTCAATATTCGATCCTCAATACTCAATCTTCAATCCTCAATCCTCAATCCTCAATCCCCAGTCCTCAGGCTTCAATCCTCAATGCTCAATCCTCAATCCTCTGTCCTCAGTCCTCAAACCTCAATCCTCAACCCTCAGCCCTCATCATCAGTCCTCAATCCTCAATCCTCAATCCTCAATCTTCAATCCTCAATCTTCAATTCCTCAGTCCCCAATCGTCAATCTTCAATCCTCAATCCTCAATCCTCAATCCTCAATCCTCAATCCTCAATCCTCGTTCCTCAAACCTCAATCCTCAACCCTAAGTCCTCATCCTCAATTCTCAATTCTCAATCCTCAATCGTCAATATTCAATCCTCAATCCCCAATCCACAATCTTCAATCCTCAATCCTCAAACCTCAATCCTCAATCCTCAATCTTCAATCCTCATTCCTAAATTTTCAATCCTCAATACCCAATCCTCAATATTCAATCCTCAATCCTCAATCCTCAATCCTCAATCCTCAATCCTCAATTCGCAATCCTCAATCCTCAATCCACAGGCCTCAAGTATCAATACTCAACCCCCAGTCCTAGTCCTCAATCCACAACCTTCAATCCTCAATCCTCAACCTTCATTCATCAATATTCAACCTTCAAATCTCAATCCTCAATCCTCAATCCTCAATCCTCATTCCTAAATTTTCAATCCTCAATACCCAATCCTCAATATTCAATCCTCAATCCTCAATCCTCAATCCTCAATCCTCAGTTCTCAAACCTCAATCCTGAATCCTCAATCCTGAATCCTCAATCTTCAGCACTCAGTCCTCAACAATCAGTTGTCAATCCTCAATCCTCAACAGAATATCATGAATTCACAGTTTTCAGTACTCAATACTCTATCTGCAATTTTCAAATGTCTATCCACAAACATCAATTCTCATCACTCAACCCTCAAAACTCAGTCCCCAATCCTCAATATTCAATCCTCAGTCCTCAATACTTAATCCACAATCCTCAACACTCAATCCTCAATACTCAATCTTCAATCCTCAATCCTCAATCCTCAAACCTCAATTCTCAATCCTCAATCGTCAATCTTCAATCCTCAATACTCAATACTCAATATCCAATCCTCAATCCTCAATTCTCAATCCTCAATCCTCATTCTCCAATCCTCAATACCCAATCCTCAATCTTCAATCCTCAATCCTCAATCCTCAATCCCCAATCCTCAATCGTCAATCTTCAATCCTCAATACTCAATATTCAATCCTCAATCCTCAATCCTCAATCCTCAATCCTCAATCCTCAATCCTCAGTCATCAATCTTCAATCCTCAATCCTCAATACCCAATCCTCAATCTTCAATCCTCAATCCCCAATCCTCAATTCTCAATCCTCAATCCCCTGTCCTCAGTACTCAAACCTCAATCCTCAACTTTCAGCCCTAATCCTCAATCCTCAGTCCTCGTTCCACAAACCTCAATCCTCAACCCTAAGTCCTCATACTCAATTCTCAATTCTCAATCCTCAATCGTCAATATTCGATCCTCAATACTCAATCTTCAATCCTCAATCCTCAATCCTCAATCCCCAGTCCTCAAGCTTCAATCCTCAATGCTCAATCCTCAATCCTCTGTCCTCAGTCCTCAAACCTCAATCCTCAACCCTCAGCCCTCATCATCAGTCCTCAATCCTCAATCCTCAATCCTCAATCTTCAATCCTCAATCTTCAATTCCTCAGTCCCCAATCCTCAATCTTCAATCCTCAATCCTCAATCCTCAATCCTCAATCCTCAATCCTCAATCCTCGTTCCTCAAACCTCAATCCTCAACCCTAAGTCCTCATCCTCAATTCTCAATTCTCAATCCTCAATCGTCAATATTCAATCCTCAATACTCAATCTTCAATCCCCAATCCTCAATTCTCAATCCTCAATCCTCAATCCTCAATCCTCAATCCTCAATCCTCAATCCTCAATCCTCAATTCGCAATCCTCAGTCCTCAATCCTCAATACTCAATCCTCAATCGTCAATCCTCAATCTTCAATCCTCAATCCTCAATCCTCAATCCTCAATCCTCAATCGTCAATCCTCAATACTCAATCTTCAATCCTCAATCCTCAATCCTCAATCCTCAATCCTCAATCCTCAAACCTCAATCCTCTATCCTCAATACTCATTCTTCAATCCTCAGTGCCCAATCCTCAATCTTCAATCCTCAATCCTAAATTCGCCATCCTCAATCCTCAATCCTCAGGCCTCAAGTATCAATACTCAACCCTCAGTCCTCGTCCTCAATCCACAACCTTCAATCCTCAATCCTCAACCTTCGTTCATCAATATTCAACCTTCAATCCTCAAACCTCAATCCTCAATCCTCAATCCTCAATCCTCTATGTTCAATCCTCAATACCCAATCCTCAATATTCAATCCTCAATCCTCAATCCTCAATCCTCAATTCTCAAACCTCAATCCTCAATCCTCAGGCCTCAAACCTCAATCCTGAATCCTCAATCCTGAATCCTCAATCTTCCGCACTCAGTCCTCAACAATCAGTTGTCAATCCTGAATCCTGAATAGAATATCATGAATTCACAGTTTTCAATACTCAATACTCAATCTGCAATCTTCAAATCTCTATCCACAAACATCAATTCTCATCACTCAGCCCTCGGCACTCAGTCCCCAACCCTCAATCCTCAAACCTCAGTCCTCAGTCCTCGGACCTCAATCCTCAACACTCAGCCCTCATCCTCAATCCTCAATCCTCAATCCTCAATCCTCAATCTTCAATTCTCAATCTTCAATCCTCAATCTCCAGGCCTCAATCTTCAATCCTCAATGCTCAATCCTCAATCCTCAATCCTCAGTCCTCAATCCTCAATCCTCAATCCTCAATCCTCAAACCTCAATCCTCAATCGTCAGTCCTCGTGCTCAATCCTCAACCCTCAATCTTCAATCCTCAATAACCAATCTCCAATCCTAGATCTTCAATCCCCAATTCTCAATCCTTAATCCTCAATCTTCAATCCTCAATATCCAGTCCTCAATCTTCAATCTTCAATGCTCAATCCTCAACCCTCAATCCTCAGTCCACAATCCTCAATCCTCAATCCTCAATTCTCAATCCTCAATCCTCAGTCCTCAGTCCTCAGACCTCAATCCTCAACACTCAGCCCTCATCCTCAATCCTCAATCCTCAATCCTCAATCCTCAATCCTCAATCCTCAATCCTCATTCTTCAATCCTCAATACCCAAACCTCAATCTTCAATCCTCAATCCTCAATCCTCAATTCCACAAACCTCAATCCTCTGTCGTCAGTCCTCAAACCTCAATCCTCAACCCTCAGCCCTCATCCTCAATCCTCAATCCTCAATCCTCAATCCTCAATCTTCAATTCTCAATCCTGAATCCTCAATCCTGAATCCTCAGTCTTCAGCCCTCAGTCCTCAACAATCAATTGTCAATCCTCAATCCTCAATAGAATATCCTCAATCCACAGATTTCAATCCTCAATCCCCAATCCACAATCTTCAATCCTCAATCCTCAAACCTCAATCCTCAATCCTCAATCTTCAGTCCTCAATACTCAATCTTCAATCCTCAATCCTCAATCCTCAATCCTCAATCCTCAATCCTCAATCGTCAATCATCAATCCTCAATACTCAATATTCAATCCTCAATCCTCAATGCTCAATCCTCAATCCTCATTCTTCAATCCTCTATAACCAAACCTCAATCTTCAATCCTCAATCCTCAATCCTCAATTCCACAAACCTCAATCCTCTGTCGTCAGTCCTCAAACCTCAATCCTCAACCCTCAGCCCTCATCCTCAATCCTCAATCCTCAATCCTCAATCCTCAATCTTCAATTCTCAATCCCGAATCCTCTATCCTGAATCCTCAATCCTCAATCCTCAATCCTCAATCCTCAATCGTCAATCCTCAATACTCAATCTTCAATCCTCAATCCTCAATCCTCAATCCTCAATCCTCAATCCTCACACCTCAATCCTCTATCCTCAATACTCATTCTTCAATCCTCAGTGCCCAATCCTCAATCTTCAATCCTCAATCCTAAATTCGCCATCCTCAATCCTCAATCCTCAGGCCTCAAGTATCAATACTCAACCCTCAGTCCTCGTCCTCAATCCACAACCTTCAATCCTCAATCCTCAACCTTCGTTCATCAATATTCAACCTTCAATCCTCAAACCTCAATCCTCAATCCTCAATCCTCAATCCTCTATGTTCAATCCTCAATACCCAATCCTCAATATTCAATCCTCAATCCTCAATCCTCAATCCTCAATTCTCAAACCTCAATCCTCAATCCTCAGGCCTCAAACCTCAATCCTGAATCCTCAATCCTGAATCCTCAATCTTCCGCACTCAGTCCTCAACAATCAGTTGTCAATCCTGAATCCTGAATAGAATATCATGAATTCACAGTTTTCAATACTCAATACTCAATCTGCAATCTTCAAATCTCTATCCACAAACATCAATTCTCATCACTCAGCCCTCGGCACTCAGTCCCCAACCCTCAATCCTCAAACCTCAGTCCTCAGTCCTCGGACCTCAATCCTCAACACTCAGCCCTCATCCTCAATCCTCAATCCTCAATCCTCAATCCTCAATCTTCAATTCTCAATCTTCAATCCTCAATCTCCAGGCCTCAATCTTCAATCCTCAATGCTCAATCCTCAATCCTCAATCCTCAGTCCTCAATCCTCAATCCTCAATCCTCAATCCTCAAACCTCAATCCTCAATCGTCAGTCCTCGTGCTCAATCCTCAACCCTCAATCTTCAATCCTCAATAACCAATCTCCAATCCTAGATCTTCAATCCCCAATTCTCAATCCTTAATCCTCAATCTTCAATCCTCAATATCCAGTCCTCAATCTTCAATCTTCAATGCTCAATCCTCAACCCTCAATCCTCAGTCCACAATCCTCAATCCTCAATCCTCAATTCTCAATCCTCAATCCTCAGTCCTCAGTCCTCAGACCTCAATCCTCAACACTCAGCCCTCATCCTCAATCCTCAATCCTCAATCCTCAATCCTCAATCCTCAATCCTCAATCCTCATTCTTCAATCCTCAATACCCAAACCTCAATCTTCAATCCTCAATCCTCAATCCTCAATTCCACAAACCTCAATCCTCTGTCGTCAGTCCTCAAACCTCAATCCTCAACCCTCAGCCCTCATCCTCAATCCTCAATCCTCAATCCTCAATCCTCAATCTTCAATTCTCAATCCTGAATCCTCAATCCTGAATCCTCAGTCTTCAGCCCTCAGTCCTCAACAATCAATTGTCAATCCTCAATCCTCAATAGAATATCCTCAATCCACAGATTTCAATCCTCAATCCCCAATCCACAATCTTCAATCCTCAATCCTCAAACCTCAATCCTCAATCCTCAATCTTCAGTCCTCAATACTCAATCTTCAATCCTCAATCCTCAATCCTCAATCCTCAATCCTCAATCCTCAATCGTCAATCATCAATCCTCAATACTCAATATTCAATCCTCAATCCTCAATGCTCAATCCTCAATCCTCATTCTTCAATCCTCTATACCCAAACCTCAATCTTCAATCCTCAATCCTCAATCCTCAATTCCACAAACCTCAATCCTCTGTCGTCAGTCCTCAAACCTCAATCCTCAACCCTCAGCCCTCATCCTCAATCCTCAATCCTCAATCCTCAATCCTCAATCTTCAATTCTCAATCCCGAATCCTCTATCCTGAATCCTCAATCTTCAGCCCTCAGTCCTCAACAATCAATTGTCAATCCTCAATCCTCAATAGAATATCCTCAATTCACAGTTTTCAATACTCAATCCCAATTCTTCAATCTTCAAATCTCAATCCACAAACATCAATTCTAATCACTCAACCCTCAGTACTCAGTCCTCAATCTTCAATCCTCAATCCTCAGTCCTCAATCTTCAATCCTCAATCTTCATCCGTCAATATTCAATCTTCAATCCTCAATCCTCAATCCTCAATCCTCAATCCTCAATCCTCAATGATCAACCCTCAATACCCAATCCTCAATCTTCAATCCTCAATCCTCAGTCGTCAACCCTCAATCCTCAATCCTCGTTCCTCAAACCTCAATCCTCAACCCTAAGTCCTCATCCTCAATTCTCAATTATCAATCCTCAATCCTCAATCCTCAATCCTCAATCTTCAATCGTCAGTCCTCAATCCTCAGTTCTCAATCCTCAATCCTCAATCCTCAGACCTCAAACATCAATATTCAACCATCAGTCCTCGTCCTCAATCCACAACACTCAATCCTCAACCCTCAATCTTCAATCATCAATATTCAATCCTCAATACTCAATCTTCGATCCTCAATCCTCAATCCTCAATCCTCAATCCTCAATCCTCATTCTTCAATCCTCAATACCCAATCCTAAATCTTCAATACTCAATCCTAAATCCTCAATTCTCAATCCTCAATCCTCAGTCCTCAGTCCTCGGACCTCAATCCTCAACACTCAGCCCTCATCCTCAATCCTCAATCCTCAATCCTCAATCCTCAATCTTCAATTCTCAATCTTCAATCCTCAATCCTCAAACCTCAATCCTCAATCCTCAATCTTCAATCCTCAATACTCAATCTTCAATCCTCAGTTCTCAATCCTGAATCCTCAATCGTCAATCCTCAATCCTCAATCCTCAATCCTCAATCCTCAATAGAATATCCTCAATTCACAGTTTTCAATACTGAATCCCCATTCTTCAATCTTCAAATCTCAATCCACAAACATCAATTCTCATCACTCAACCCTCAACACTCAGTCCTCAATCTTCAATCCTCAATCCTCAATCCTCAATCCTCAATCCTCAACCCTCAATCCTCAATGTTCAATCCTCAATACCCAATCCTCAATCTTCAATCCTCAATCCACAACACTCAATCCTCGAGCCTCAATCTTCAAACCTCAATCCTCAATCCTCAATCCTCAATCCTCAATCTTCAATCCTCAATACTCATTCTTCAATACTCAATCCTCAATCCTCAGTCCTCAATCCTCAATCCTCAATCCTCCGTCTTCAATCCTCAATCCTGAATCCTCAATCCTGAATCCTCAATCTTCAGCCCTCAGTCCTCAACAATCAATTGTCAATCCTCAATCCTCAATAGAATATCCTGAATTCACAGGTTTCAATACTCAATCCACATTCCTCAATCTTCAAATCTCAATCCACAAACATCAATTCTCATCACTCTACCCTCAACACTCAGTCCCCAATCTTCAATCCTCAATCCTCAATCCTCAACCTTCAATCCTCAATACTCTATCTTCAGTCCTCAATCCTCAATTCTCAATCCTCAATACTCAATCCTCAATCGTCAATCCTCAATCCCCAATCCTCAATCTTCAATCCTCTATCCTCAACCCTCAATCCTCAATCCTCAGTCCTCAATCCTCAATATTCAACACACAACCCTCAGCCATCAATCCTCAATACTCAACCATCAATCCTCAATTCTCAAACTCAATAGAATATCCTGAATTCTCATGGTTAAATACTCAATACAAAATATTCAATAATCAAATCTCAGTCCTCAAACATCAATTCTCAACACTCAATCCTCAACACTCAGTCCTCTCTCTTCAATCCTCCATCCTCAATCTGCAATCCTCAAGTGTAAGTCCTCAATCCTCAATCCTCAACCCTCAATCCTCAGTCCTCAAACCTCAATCTCGAATCCTCAGTCCTGAATCCTCAATCTTCAGCCCTCAGACCGCAACAATCAATCGTCAACCCTCAATCCTCAATAGAATATCCTCAATTCACAGTTTTCAATACTCAATACTCTATCTTCAATCCTCAATCCTCAATACTCAATCCTCAATTCTCAATCCTCAATCGTCAATCTTCAATCCTCAATACTCAATAATCAATCCTCAATCCCCAATCCTCAATCCACAATCCTCAGCCTTCAATCCTCAATACTCTATCTTCAATCCTCAATCCTCAATACTCAATCCTCAATTCTCAATCCTCAATCGTCAATCTTCAATCCTCAATACTCAATATTCAATCCTCAATCCCCAATCCTCAATCCTCAATCCTCATTCTTCAATCCTCAATACCCAATCCTCAATCTTCAATACTCAATCCTCAATCCTCAATTCTCAATCCTCAATCCTCTGTCCTCAGTCCTCAAACCTCAATCCTCAACCCTCAGCCCTAATCCTCAATCCTCAATACTCAATCCTCAATCCTCAATCTTCAATCCTCAATACTCAATCTTCAATCCTCAATCCTCAGTCCTCAAACATCAATTCTGAATCCCCAATCCTGAATCCTCAATCTTCAGCCCTCAGTCCTCAACATTCAGTTGTCAATCCTCAATCCTCAATAGAATATCCTGAATACTCATGGTTGAATACTCAATCCAAAATATTCAATAATCAAATCTCAAACCTCAAACATCAATTCTCAACACTCAATCCTCAACACTCAGACCTCTCTCTTCAATCCTCCATCCTCAATCCGCAATCCTCAAGGGTCAATCCTCAATCCTCAATCCTCAATCCTCAATCCTCAGTCCTCAAACCTCAATCCCGAATCCTCAATCTTCAGCCCTCAGTCCTCAACAATCAATTGTCAATCCTCAATCCTCAATAGAGTATCCTCAATTCACAGATTTCAATACTCAATCCACATTCTTCAATCTTCTAATCTCAATCCACAAACATCAATTCTCATCACTCTACCCTCAACACTCAGCCCCAATCTGCAATCCCTAATCCTCAATTCTCAATCTTCACTCTTCAATCCTCAATCCTCAATCCTCAATCCTCAATCTTCAATCCTCAATACTCAATCTTCAATCCTCAATCCTGAGTCCTCAATCTTCAATCCTCAATGCTCAATCCTCAATCCTCAATCCTCAGCCCTCAATCCTCAATCCTCAATCCTCAAACCTCAATCCTCAACCGTCAGTCCTCGTCCTCAAACCTCAACCCTCAATCCTCAATCCTCAATCTTCAATCATCAATACTCAATCTTCAATCCTCAATCCTGAATCCTCAATCCTCAATCCTCAATCCTCAATATTCAGCCCACAACCCTCAAACATCAATCCTCAATACCCAATCCTCAATCTTCAATCCTCAATCCTCAATCCTCAATTCTCAACCCTCAATCCTCAATCCTCAGACCTCAAACATCAATACTCAAACCACAGTCCTCGACCTCAATCCACAACACTCAATCCTCAATCCTCAATCTTCAATCCTCAATCCTCAATCCTCAATCCTCAATCCTCAATCCTCAATAGAATATCCTCAATTCACAGTTTTCAATACTGAATCCCCATTCTTCAATCTTCAAATCTCAATCCACAAACATCAATTCTCATCACTCAACCCTCAACACTCAGTCCTCAATCTTCAATACTCAATCCTCAATCCTCAATCCTCAAACTTCAATCCTCAATACTCAATCTTCAAACCTCGGTCCTCAATTCTCAATCCTCAATGCTCAACCCTCAATCGTCAATTCTCAATACCCAATCCTCAATATTCAATCCCCAATCCTCAATCCTCAATCCTCAATCCTCAATCTTCAATCCTCAATACTCAATCTTCAATCCTCAATCCTCAATCATCAATCCTCAATCGTCAATCCTCAATCCCCAATCCTCAATCTTCAATCCTCAGTACTCAATCTGCAATCCTCAATCCTCCATCCTCACTCCTCAATCCTCGTTCTTCAATCCTCAATACCGAATCAACAATCTTCAATCATCAATCCTCAATCATCAATTCTCAATCCTCAATCCTCTATCCTCAGACTTCAAACATCAATACTCAACCCTCAGTCCTCGTCCACAGTCCACAAACCTCAATCCTCAATACTCAATCTTCAATCATTAATATTCAATCTTCAATCCTAAATCCTCAATCCTCAATCCTCAACCCTCAATCCTGAGTCCTCAATCTTCAATCCTCAATGCTCAATCCTCAATCCTCGATCCTCAGTCCTCAATCCTCAATCCTCAATCCTCAAACCTCAATCCTCAACCGTCAGTACTCCTCCTCAAACCTCAACCCTCAATCCTCAATCCTGAATCCTCAATCTTCAGCCTTCAGTCCTCAACAATCAGTTGTCAATCCTCAATCCTCAATAGAATATCATCAATTCCCAGTTATCAATACTCAATACTCAATCTGCAATCTTCAAATCTCTATCCACAAACATCAATTCGCATCATTCAACCCTCAACCCTCAGTCCCCAATCCTCAATCTTCAATCCTCAATCCTCAATCGTCGATCCTCAATCTTCAATCCTCAATACTCAATCTTCAATCCTCCATCCTCAATCCTCAATCCTCAATCCTCAATCCTCAATCCTCAACCCACAATCTTCAATGTTCAATCCTCAATACCCAATCCTCAATCTTCAATCCTCAATCCACAACACTCAATCCTCGAGCCTCAATCTTCAAACCTCAATCCTCAATCCTCAATCCTCAATCCTCAATCCTCAATCCTCAACTCTCAATCCTCAATCCTCAGTCCTCAGACCTCAAGCCTCAAACCTCAACCCTCAGCACTCATCCTCAATCCTCAATCCTCAATATTCAATCCTCAATCCTCAATCCTCAATCTTCAATCCTCAATACTCAATCCTCAATCCTCAATCCCCAATTCTCAATCCTCAATAATCAATCCCCAATCGTCAATCCTCAATCCCCAATCCTCAATCTTCAATCCTCAATCCTCAATCCTCAATCCTCAATCCTCAATCCTCAATATTCAACACACAATCCTCAAACATCATACCTCAATACTCAACCATCAATCCTCAATTCTCAATACTCAATAGAATATCCTGAATTCTCATGGTTCGATACTCAATCCACAAAGTTCAATAATCGAACCTCAATACTCAAACATCAATTCTCAACACTCAATCCTCAATAGTGAGTCCTCTCTCTTCAATCCTCTATCCTCAATCCTCAATCCTAAAGCGTCAAACCTCAATCCTCAATCCTCAACCCTCAATCCTCAGTCCTCGAACCTCAATCCGGAATCCTCAATCCTGAATCCTCAATCTTCAGCCGTCGGTCCTCAACAATCAATTGTCAATCCTCAATCCTCAATAGAGTATCCTCAATTCACAGTTTTCAATACTCAATCCCCATTCTTCAATCTTCAAATCTCAATCCACAAACATCAATTCTCATCACTCAACCCTCAACACTCAGTCCTCAATCTTCAATCCTCAATCCTCAATCCTCAATCTTCAATCCTCAATACTCAATCTTCAATCCTCAAACCTCAATTCTCAATCCTCAGTGCTCAATCCCCAATCGTCAACCCTCAATCCTCAATGCTCAATCCTCATTCGTCAGGCTTCAATACTCAATACTCAATCTTCAATCCTCAATCCTCAACCCTCAATCCTCAATACTCAATCCTCAATACTCAACCATCAATCCTCAATTCTCAATACTCAATAGAATATCCTGAATTCTCAGGATTCTATACTCAAACCTCAATCCTCAACCCTCAGCCCTCATTGTCAATCCTCAATCCACAATCCTCAAACCTCAATCCTGAACCGTCAGTACTCGTCCTCAATCTTCAAACCTCAATCCTCAATCCTCCCATCTTCAATCATCAATACTCAATCTTCAATCCTCAATCCTCAGTCCTCAATCCTCATTCTTGAATCCTCAATACCCAATCCTCAATCTTCAATCCTCAATCCTCAATCCACAATTCTCAATCCTCAATCCTCAGTCCTCAGTCCTCAAACCTCAATTCTCAACACTCAGCCCTCATCCTCAATCCTCAATCCTCAATCCTCAATCCTCAATCTTCAATCCTCAATACTCAATCTTCAATCCTCAATCCTGTGTCCCCAATCTTCAATCCTCAATGCTCAATCCTCAATCCTCAATCCTCAGTCCTCAATCCTCAATCCTCAATCCTCAAACCTCAATCCTCAACCGTCAGTCCTCGTCCTCAAACCTCAACCCTCAATCCTCAATCCTCAATCTTCAATCATCAATACTCAATCTTCAATCCTCAATCCTGAATCCTCAATCCTCAATCCTCAATCCTCAATATTCAGCGCACAACCCTCAAACATCAATCCTCAATACCCAATCCTCAATCTTCAATCCTCAATCCTCAATCCTCAATTCTCAATCCTCAATCCTCAATCCTCAGACCTCAAACATCAATACTCAAACCACAGTCCTCGACCTCAATCCACAACACTCAATCCTCAATCCTCAATCTTCAATCCTCAATCCTCAATCCTCAATCCTCAATCCTCAATAGAATATCCTCAATTCACAGTTTTCAATACTGAATCCCCATTCTTCAATCTTCAAATCTCAATCCACAAACATCAATTCTCATCACTCAACCCTCAACACTCAGTCCTCAATCTTCAATCCTCAATCCTCAAACCTCAAACTTCAATCCTCAATACTCAATCTTCAATCCTCAATCCTGAGTCCTCAATCTTCAATGCTCAATGCTCAATCCTCAATCCTCAATCCTCAGTTCTCAATCCTCAATCCTCAATCCTCAAACCTCAATCCTCAACCGTCAGTCCTCGTCCTCAAACCTCAACACTCAATCCTCAATCCTCAATCTTCAATCATCAATACTCAATCTTCAATCCTCAATCCTGAATCCTCAATCCTCAATCCTCAATCCTCAATATTCAGCGCACAACGCTCAAACATCAATCCTCAATACCCAAAACTCAATCTTCAATCCTCAATCCTCAATCCTCAATTCTCAATCCTCATTCCTCAATCCTCAGACCTCAAACATCAATACTCAAACCACAGTCCTCGAACTCAATCCACAACACTCAATCCTCAATCCTCAATCTTCAATCCTCAATCCTCAATCCTCAATCCTCAATCCTCATTCTTGAATCCTCAATACCCAATCCTCAATCTTCAATCCTCAGTCCTCAATCCACAATTCTCAATCCTCAATCCTCAGTCCTCAGTCCTCAAACCTCAATCCTCAACACTCAGCCCTCATCCTCAATCCTCAATCCTCAATCGTCAGTCCACAAACCTCAAACCTGAATCCTCAATCCTGAATCCTCAATCTTCAGACCTCAGTCCTCAACAATCAATTGTCAATTCTCAATCCTCAATAGAATATCATCAATTCACAGTTTTCAATGCTCAATACTCAATCTGCAATCTTCATATCTCTATCCACAAACATCAGTTCACATCATTCAACACTAAACACTCAGTCCCCAATCCTCAATCTTCAATCCTCAATCATCAATCCTCAATCCTCGATCCTCAATCTTCAATCCTCAATCCTCAATCCTCAATCCTCAATCCTCAATCCTCAATCCTCAATCTTCAATCCTCAATACTCAATCTTCGATCCTCAGTCCTCAATCTTCAATCCTCAATCCTCAATCCTCATTCCTCAATCCTCATTCTTCAACCTTTAATACCCAATCCTCAATCTTCAATCCTCAATCCTCAATCCTCAACTCTCAATCCTCAATCCTCAGTCCTCAGACCTCAAGCCTCAAACCTCAACCCTCAGCACTCATCCTCAATCCTCAATCCTCAATATTCAATCCTCAATCCTCAATCCTGAATCTTCAATCCTCAATACTCAATCCTCAATCCTCAATCCCCAATTCTCAATCCTCAATAATCAATCCCCAATCGTCAATCCTCAATCCCCAATCCTCAATCTTCAATCCTCAATCCTCAATCCTCAATCCTCAATCCTCAATATTCAACACACAATCCTCAAACATCATAGCTCAATACTCAACCATCAATCCTCAATTCTCAATACTCAATAGAATATCCTGAATTCTCATGGTTCGATACTCAATCCACAAAGTTCAATAATCGAACCTCAATACTCAAACATCAATTCTCGACACTCAATCCTCAATAGTGAGTCCTCTCTCTTCAATCCTCTATCCTCAATCCTCAATCCTAAAGCGTCAAACCTCAATCCTCAATCCTCAACCCTCAATCCTCAGTCCTCGAAACTCAATCCGGAATCCTCAATCCTGAATCCTCAATCTTCAGCCGTCGGTCCTCAACAATCAATTGTCAATCCTCAATCCTCAATAGAGTATCCTCAATTCACAGTTTTCAATACTCAATCCCCATTCTTCAATCTTCAAATCTCAATCCACAAACATCAATTCTCATCACTCAACCCTCAACACTCAGTCCTCAATCTTCAATCCTCAATCCTCAATCCTCAATCTTCAATCCTCAATACTCAATCTTCAATCCTCAAACCTCAATTCTCAATCCTCAGTGCTCAATCCCCAATCGTCAACCCTCAATCCTCAATGCTCAATCCTCATTCGTCAGGCTTCAATACTCAATACTCAATCTTCAATCCTCAATCATCAATCCTCAATCCTCAATACTCAATCCTCAATACTGAACCATCAATCCTCAATTCTCAATACTCAATAGAATATCCTGAATTCTCAGGATTCTATACTCAAACCTCAATCATCAACCCCCAGCCCTCATTCTCAATCCTCAATCCACAATCCTCAAACCTCAATCCTGAACCGTCAGTACTCGTCCTCAATCTTCAAACCTCAATCCTCAATCCTCCCATCTTCAATCATCAATACTCAATCTTCAATCCTCAATCCTCAGTCCTCAATGCTCAAACCTCAATCCTCAGTATTCAACACTCAACCCTCAACCATCAGTCCTCAATACTCAATCATCAATCCTCAATCCTCAATCTTCAATCCTCAATCCTCAATCCTCAATCTTCAATCCTCAATACTCAATCTTCAATCCTCAAACCTCAATTCTCAATCCTCAGTGCTCAATCCCCAATCGTCAACCCTCAATCCTCAATGCTCAATCCTCATTCGTCAGGCTTCAACCCTCAATACTCAATCGACAACACTCAATCCTCAATCCTCAATCTTCAATCCTCAATCCTCAATCCTCAATCCTCAATCCTCAATCCTCATTCTTGAATCCTCAATACCCAATCCTCAATCTTCAATCCTCAATCCTCAATCCACAATTCTCAATCCTCAATCCTCAGTCCTCAGTCCTCAAACCTCAATTCTCAACACTCAGCCCTCATCCTCAATCCTCAATCCTCAATCCTCAATCCTCAATCATCAATCCTCAATACTCAATCTTCAATCCTCAATCCTGAGTCCCCAATCTTCAATCCTCAATGCTCAATCCTCAATCCTCAATCCTCAGTCCTCAATCCTCAATCCTCAATCCTCAAACCTCAATCCTCAACCGTCAGTCCTCGTCCTCAAACCTCAACCCTCAATAGAATATCCTCAATTCACAGATTTCAATACTCAATCCACATTCTTCAATCTTCTAATCTCAATCCACAAACATCAATTCTCATCACTCTACCCTCAACACTCAGCCCCAATCTGCAATCCCTAATCCTCAATTCTCAATCTTCACTCTTCAATCCTCAATCCTCAATCCTCAATCCTCAATCTTCAATCCTCAATACTCAATCTTCAATCCTCAATCCTCAATCCTCAATCCTCAATCCTCAATCTTCAATCCTCAATACTCAATCTTCAATCCTCAAACCTCAATCCTCAATCCTCAAACCTCATTCTTCAATCCTCAGTACCCAATCCTCAATCTTCAATCCTCAATCCTCAATTCGCAATCCTCAATCCTCAATCCACAGGCCTCAAGTATCAATACTCAACCCCCAGTCCTAGTCCTCAATCCACAACCTTCAATCCTCAATCCTCAACCTTCATTCATCAATATTCAACCTTCAAATCTCAATCCTCAATCCTCAATCCTCAATCCTCATTCCTAAATTTTCAATCCTCAACACCCAATCCTCAATATTCAATCCTCAATCTTCAATCCTCAATCCTCAATCCTCAGTTCTCAAACCTCAATCCTGAATCCTCAATCCTGAATCCTCAATCTTCAGCACTCAGTCCTCAACAATCAGTTGTCAATCCTCAATCCTCAACAGAATATCATGAATTCACAGTTTTCAGTACTCAATACTCTATCTGCAATTTTCAAATGTCTATCCACAAACATCAATTCTCATCACTCAACCCTCAAAACTCAGTCCCCAATCCTCAATATTCAATCCTCAGTCCTCAATACTCAATCCACAATCCTCAACACTCAATCCTCAATACTCAATCTTCAATCCTCAATCCTCAATACTCAAACCTCAATTCTCAATCCTCAATCGTCAATCTTCAATCCTCAATACTCAATACTCAATATCCAATCCTCAATCCTCAATTCTCAATCCTCAATCCTCATTCTCCAATCCTCAATACCCAATCCTCAATCTTCAATCCTCAATCCTCAATCCTCAATTCTCAATCCCCAATCCTCTGTCCTCAGTCCTCAAACCTCAATCCTCAACGCTCAGCCCTCATCCTCAATCCTCAATCCTCAATCCCCAATCCTCAATCGTCAATCTTCAATCCTCAATACTCAATATTCAATCCTCAATCCTCAATCCTCAATCCTCAGTCATCAATCTTCAATCCTCAATCCTCAATACCCAATCCTCAATCTTCAATCCTCAATCCCCAATCCTCAATTCTCAATCCTCAATCCCCTGTCCTCAGTACTCAAACCTCAATCCTCAACTTTCAGCCCTAATCCTCAATCCTCAGTCCTCGTTCCACAAACCTCAATCCTCAACCCTAAGTCCTCATACTCAATTCTCAATTCTCAATCCTCAATCGTCAATATTCGATCCTCAATACTCAATCTTCAATCCTCAATCCTCAATCCTCAATCCCCAGTCCTCAGGCTTCAATCCTCAATGCTCAATCCTCAATCCTCTGTCCTCAGTCCTCAAACCTCAATCCTCAACCCTCAGCCCTCATCATCAGTCCTCAATCCTCAATCCTCAATCCTCAATCTTCAATCCTCAATCTTCAATTCCTCAGTCCCCAATCGTCAATCTTCAATCCTCAATCCTCAATCCTCAATCCTCAATCCTCAATCCTCAATCCTCGTTCCTCAAACCTCAATCCTCAACCCTAAGTCCTCATCCTCAATTCTCAATTCTCAATCCTCAATCGTCAATATTCAATCCTCAATCCCCAATCCACAATCTTCAATCCTCAATCCTCAAACCTCAATCCTCAATCCTCAATCTTCAATCCTCATTCCTAAATTTTCAATCCTCAATACCCAATCCTCAATATTCAATCCTCAATCCTCAATCCTCAATCCTCAATCCTCAATCCTCAATTCGCAATCCTCAATCCTCAATCCACAGGCCTCAAGTATCAATACTCAACCCCCAGTCCTAGTCCTCAATCCACAACCTTCAATCCTCAATCCTCAACCTTCATTCATCAATATTCAACCTTCAAATCTCAATCCTCAATCCTCAATCCTCAATCCTCATTCCTAAATTTTCAATCCTCAATACCCAATCCTCAATATTCAATCCTCAATCCTCAATCCTCAATCCTCAATCCTCAGTTCTCAAACCTCAATCCTGAATCCTCAATCCTGAATCCTCAATCTTCAGCACTCAGTCCTCAACAATCAGTTGTCAATCCTCAATCCTCAACAGAATATCATGAATTCACAGTTTTCAGTACTCAATACTCTATCTGCAATTTTCAAATGTCTATCCACAAACATCAATTCTCATCACTCAACCCTCAAAACTCAGTCCCCAATCCTCAATATTCAATCCTCAGTCCTCAATACTTAATCCACAATCCTCAACACTCAATCCTCAATACTCAATCTTCAATCCTCAATCCTCAATCCTCAAACCTCAATTCTCAATCCTCAATCGACAATCTTCAATCCTCAATACTCAATACTCAATATCCAATCCTCAATCCTCAATTCTCAATCCTCAATCCTCATTCTCCAATCCTCAATACCCAATCCTCAATCTTCAATCCTCAATCCTCAATCCTCAATCCCCAATCCTCAATCGTCAATCTTCAATCCTCAATACTCAATATTCAATCCTCAATCCTCAATCCTCAATCCTCAATCCTCAATCCTCAATCCTCAGTCATCAATCTTCAATCCTCAATCCTCAATACCCAATCCTCAATCTTCAATCCTCAATCCCCAATCCTCAATTCTCAATCCTCAATCCCCTGTCCTCAGTACTCAAACCTCAATCCTCAACTTTCAGCCCTAATCCTCAATCCTCAGTCCTCGTTCCACAAACCTCAATCCTCAACCCTAAGTCCTCATACTCAATTCTCAATTCTCAATCCTCAATCGTCAATATTCGATCCTCAATACTCAATCTTCAATCCTCAATCCTCAATCCTCAATCCCCAGTCCTCAAGCTTCAATCCTCAATGCTCAATCCTCAATCCTCTGTCCTCAGTCCTCAAACCTCAATCCTCAACCCTCAGCCCTCATCATCAGTCCTCAATCCTCAATCCTCAATCCTCAATCTTCAATCCTCAATCTTCAATTCCTCAGTCCCCAATCCTCAATCTTCAATCCTCAATCCTCAATCCTCAATCCTCAATCCTCAATCCTCAATCCTCGTTCCTCAAACCTCAATCCTCAACCCTAAGTCCTCATCCTCAATTCTCAATTCTCAATCCTCAATCGTCAATATTCAATCCTCAATACTCAATCTTCAATCCCCAATCCTCAATTCTCAATCCTCAATCCTCAATCCTCAATCCTCAATCCTCAATCCTCAATCCTCAATCCTCAATTCGCAATCCTCAGTCCTCAATCCTCAATACTCAATCCTCAATCGTCAATCCTCAATCTTCAATCCTCAATCCTCAATCCTCAATCCTCAATCCTCAATCGTCAATCCTCAATACTCAATCTTCAATCCTCAATCCTCAATCCTCAATCCTCAATCCTCAATCCTCAAACCTCAATCCTCTATCCTCAATACTCATTCTTCAATCCTCAGTGCCCAATCCTCAATCTTCAATCCTCAATCCTAAATTCGCCATCCTCAATCCTCAATCCTCAGGCCTCAAGTATCAATACTCAACCCTCAGTCCTCGTCCTCAATCCACAACCTTCAATCCTCAATCCTCAACCTTCGTTCATCAATATTCAACCTTCAATCCTCAAACCTCAATCCTCAATCCTCAATCCTCAATCCTCTATGTTCAATCCTCAATACCCAATCCTCAATATTCAATCCTCAATCCTCAATCCTCAATCCTCAATTCTCAAACCTCAATCCTCAATCCTCAGGCCTCAAACCTCAATCCTGAATCCTCAATCCTGAATCCTCAATCTTCCGCACTCAGTCCTCAACAATCAGTTGTCAATCCTGAATCCTGAATAGAATATCATGAATTCACAGTTTTCAATACTCAATACTCAATCTGCAATCTTCAAATCTCTATCCACAAACATCAATTCTCATCACTCAGCCCTCGGCACTCAGTCCCCAACCCTCAATCCTCAAACCTCAGTCCTCAGTCCTCGGACCTCAATCCTCAACACTCAGCCCTCATCCTCAATCCTCAATCCTCAATCCTCAATCCTCAATCTTCAATTCTCAATCTTCAATCCTCAATCTCCAGGCCTCAATCTTCAATCCTCAATGCTCAATCCTCAATCCTCAATCCTCAGTCCTCAATCCTCAATCCTCAATCCTCAATCCTCAAACCTCAATCCTCAATCGTCAGTCCTCGTGCTCAATCCTCAACCCTCAATCTTCAATCCTCAATAACCAATCTCCAATCCTAGATCTTCAATCCCCAATTCTCAATCCTTAATCCTCAATCTTCAATCCTCAATATCCAGTCCTCAATCTTCAATCTTCAATGCTCAATCCTCAACCCTCAATCCTCAGTCCACAATCCTCAATCCTCAATCCTCAATTCTCAATCCTCAATCCTCAGTCCTCAGTCCTCAGACCTCAATCCTCAACACTCAGCCCTCATCCTCAATCCTCAATCCTCAATCCTCAATCCTCAATCCTCAATCCTCAATCCTCATTCTTCAATCCTCAATACCCAAACCTCAATCTTCAATCCTCAATCCTCAATCCTCAATTCCACAAACCTCAATCCTCTGTCGTCAGTCCTCAAACCTCAATCCTCAACCCTCAGCCCTCATCCTCAATCCTCAATCCTCAATCCTCAATCCTCAATCTTCAATTCTCAATCCTGAATCCTCAATCCTGAATCCTCAGTCTTCAGCCCTCAGTCCTCAACAATCAATTGTCAATCCTCAATCCTCAATAGAATATCCTCAATCCACAGATTTCAATCCTCAATCCCCAATCCACAATCTTCAATCCTCAATCCTCAAACCTCAATCCTCAATCCTCAATCTTCAGTCCTCAATACTCAATCTTCAATCCTCAATCCTCAATCCTCAATCCTCAATCCTCAATCCTCAATCGTCAATCATCAATCCTCAATACTCAATATTCAATCCTCAATCCTCAATGCTCAATCCTCAATCCTCATTCTTCAATCCTCTATACCCAAACCTCAATCTTCAATCCTCAATCCTCAATCCTCAATTCCACAAACCTCAATCCTCTGTCGTCAGTCCTCAAACCTCAATCCTCAACCCTCAGCCCTCATCCTCAATCCTCAATCCTCAATCCTCAATCCTCAATCTTCAATTCTCAATCCCGAATCCTCTATCCTGAATCCTCAATCTTCAGCCCTCAGTCCTCAACAATCAATTGTCAATCCTCAATCCTCAATAGAATATCCTCAATTCACAGTTTTCAATACTCAATCCCAATTCTTCAATCTTCAAATCTCAATCCACAAACATCAATTCTAATCACTCAACCCTCAGTACTCAGTCCTCAATCTTCAATCCTCAATCCTCAGTCCTCAATCTTCAATCCTCAATCTTCATCCGTCAATATTCAATCTTCAATCCTCAATCCTCAATCCTCAATCCTCAATCCTCAATCCTCAATGATCAACCCTCAATACCCAATCCTCAATCCTCAATCCTCAATCCTCAATCCTCAATCCTCAATCCTCAATCCTCAATTCGCAATCCTCAGTCCTCAATCCTCAATACTCAATCCTCAATCGTCAATCCTCAATCTTCAATCCTCAATCCTCAATCCTCAATCCTCAATCCTCAATCGTCAATCCTCAATACTCAATCTTCAATCCTCAATCCTCAATCCTCAATCCTCAATCCTCAATCCTCAAACCTCAATCCTCTATCCTCAATACTCATTCTTCAATCCTCAGTGCCCAATCCTCAATCTTCAATCCTCAATCCTAAATTCGCCATCCTCAATCCTCAATCCTCAGGCCTCAAGTATCAATACTCAACCCTCAGTCCTCGTCCTCAATCCACAACCTTCAATCCTCAATCCTCAACCTTCGTTCATCAATATTCAACCTTCAATCCTCAAACCTCAATCCTCAATCCTCAATCCTCAATCCTCTATGTTCAATCCTCAATACCCAATCCTCAATATTCAATCCTCAATCCTCAATCCTCAATCCTCAATTCTCAAACCTCAATCCTCAATCCTCAGGCCTCAAACCTCAATCCTGAATCCTCAATCCTGAATCCTCAATCTTCCGCACTCAGTCCTCAACAATCAGTTGTCAATCCTGAATCCTGAATAGAATATCATGAATTCACAGTTTTCAATACTCAATACTCAATCTGCAATCTTCAAATCTCTATCCACAAACATCAATTCTCATCACTCAGCCCTCGGCACTCAGTCCCCAACCCTCAATCCTCAAACCTCAGTCCTCAGTCCTCGGACCTCAATCCTCAACACTCAGCCCTCATCCTCAATCCTCAATCCTCAATCCTCAATCCTCAATCTTCAATTCTCAATCTTCAATCCTCAATCTCCAGGCCTCAATCTTCAATCCTCAATGCTCAATCCTCAATCCTCAATCCTCAGTCCTCAATCCTCAATCCTCAATCCTCAATCCTCAAACCTCAATCCTCAATCGTCAGTCCTCGTGCTCAATCCTCAACCCTCAATCTTCAATCCTCAATAACCAATCTCCAATCCTAGATCTTCAATCCCCAATTCTCAATCCTTAATCCTCAATCTTCAATCCTCAATATCCAGTCCTCAATCTTCAATCTTCAATGCTCAATCCTCAACCCTCAATCCTCAGTCCACAATCCTCAATCCTCAATCCTCAATTCTCAATCCTCAATCCTCAGTCCTCAGTCCTCAGACCTCAATCCTCAACACTCAGCCCTCATCCTCAATCCTCAATCCTCAATCCTCAATCCTCAATCCTCAATCCTCAATCCTCATTCTTCAATCCTCAATACCCAAACCTCAATCTTCAATCCTCAATCCTCAATCCTCAATTCCACAAACCTCAATCCTCTGTCGTCAGTCCTCAAACCTCAATCCTCAACCCTCAGCCCTCATCCTCAATCCTCAATCCTCAATCCTCAATCCTCAATCTTCAATTCTCAATCCTGAATCCTCAATCCTGAATCCTCAGTCTTCAGCCCTCAGTCCTCAACAATCAATTGTCAATCCTCAATCCTCAATAGAATATCCTCAATCCACAGATTTCAATCCTCAATCCCCAATCCACAATCTTCAATCCTCAATCCTCAAACCTCAATCCTCAATCCTCAATCTTCAGTCCTCAATACTCAATCTTCAATCCTCAATCCTCAATCCTCAATCCTCAATCCTCAATCCTCAATCGTCAATCATCAATCCTCAATACTCAATATTCAATCCTCAATCCTCAATGCTCAATCCTCAATCCTCATTCTTCAATCCTCTATACCCAAACCTCAATCTTCAATCCTCAATCCTCAATCCTCAATTCCACAAACCTCAATCCTCTGTCGTCAGTCCTCAAACCTCAATCCTCAACCCTCAGCCCTCATCCTCAATCCTCAATCCTCAATCCTCAATCCTCAATCTTCAATTCTCAATCCCGAATCCTCTATCCTGAATCCTCAATCTTCAGCCCTCAGTCCTCAACAATCAATTGTCAATCCTCAATCCTCAATAGAATATCCTCAATTCACAGTTTTCAATACTCAATCCCAATTCTTCAATCTTCAAATCTCAATCCACAAACATCAATTCTAATCACTCAACCCTCAGTACTCAGTCCTCAATCTTCAATCCTCAATCCTCAGTCCTCAATCTTCAATCCTCAATCTTCATCCGTCAATATTCAATCTTCAATCCTCAATCCTCAATCCTCAATCCTCAATCCTCAATCCTCAATGATCAACCCTCAATACCCAATCCTCAATCTTCAATCCTCAATCCTCAGTCGTCAACCCTCAATCCTCAATCCTCGTTCCTCAAACCTCAATCCTCAACCCTAAGTCCTCATCCTCAATTCTCAATTATCAATCCTCAATCCTCAATCCTCAATCCTCAATCTTCAATCGTCAGTCCTCAATCCTCAGTTCTCAATCCTCAATCCTCAATCCTCAGACCTCAAACATCAATATTCAACCATCAGTCCTCGTCCTCAATCCACAACACTCAATCCTCAACCCTCAATCTTCAATCATCAATATTCAATCCTCAATACTCAATCTTCGATCCTCAATCCTCAATCCTCAATCCTCAATCCTCAATCCTCATTCTGCAATCCTCAATACCCAATCCTAAATCTTCAATACTCAATCCTAAATCCTCAATTCTCAATCCTCAATCCTCAGTCCTCAGTCCTCGGACCTCAATCCTCAACACTCAGCCCTCATCCTCAATCCTCAATCCTCAATCCTCAATCCTCAATCTTCAATTCTCACTCTTCAATCCTCAATCCTCAAACCTCAATCCTCAATCCTCAATCTTCAATCCTCAATACTCAATCTTCAATCCTCAGTTCTCAATCCTGAATCCTCAATCGTCAATCCTCAATCCTCAATCCTCAATCCTCAATCCTCAATAGAATATCCTCAATTCACAGTTTTCAATACTGAATCCCCATTCTTCAATCTTCAAATCTCAATCCACAAACATCAATTCTCATCACTCAACCCTCAACACTCAGTCCTCAATCTTCAATCCTCAATCCTCAATCCTCAATCCTCAATCCTCAACCCTCAATCCTCAATGTTCAATCCTCAATACCCAATCCTCAATCTTCAATCCTCAATCCACAACACTCAATCCTCGAGCCTCAATCTTCAAACCTCAATCCTCAATCCTCAATCCTCAATCCTCAATCTTCAATCCTCAATACTCATTCTTCAATACTCAATCCTCAATCCTCAGTCCTCAATCCTCAATCCTCAATCCTCCGTCTTCAATCCTCAATCCTGAATCCTCAATCCTGAATCCTCAATCTTCAGCCCTCAGTCCTCAACAATCAATTGTCAATCCTCAATCCTCAATAGAATATCCTCAATTCACAGGTTTCAATACTCAATCCACATTCCTCAATCTTCAAATCTCAATCCACAAACATCAATTCTCATCACTCTACCCTCAACACTCAGTCCCCAATCTTCAATCCTCAATCCTCAATCCTCAACCTTCAATCCTCAATACTCTATCTTCAGTCCTCAATCCTCAATTCTCAATCCTCAATACTCAATCCTCAATCGTCAATCCTCAATCCCCAATCCTCAATCTTCAATCCTCTATCCTCAACCCTCAATCCTCAATCCTCAGTCCTCAATCCTCAATATTCAACACACAACCCTCAGCCATCAATCCTCAATACTCAACCATCAATCCTCAATTCTCAAACTCAATAGAATATCCTGAATTCTCATGGTTAAATACTCAATACAAAATATTCAATAATCAAATCTCAGTCCTCAAACATCAATTCTCAACACTCAATCCTCAACACTCAGTCCTCTCTCTTCAATCCTCCATCCTCAATCTGCAATCCTCAAGTGTAAGTCCTCAATCCTGAATCCTCAACCCTCAATCCTCAGTCCTCAAACCTCAATCTCGAATCCTCAGTCCTGAATCCTCAATCTTCAGCCCTCAGACCGCAACAATCAATCGTCAACCCTCAATCCTCAATAGAATATCCTCAATTCACAGTTTTCAATACTCAATACTCTATCTTCAATCCTCAATCCTCAATACTCAATCCTCAATTCTCAATCCTCAATCGTCAATCTTCAATCCTCAATACTCAATAATCAATCCTCAATCCCCAATCCTCAATCCACAATCCTCAGCCTTCAATCCTCAATACTCTATCATCAATCCTCAATCCTCAATACTCAATCCTCAATTCTCAATCCTCAATCGTCAATCTTCAATCCTCAATACTCAATATTCAATCCTCAATCCCCAATCCTCAATCCTCAATCCTCATTCTTCAATCCTCAATACCCAATCCTCAATCTTCAATACTCAATCCTCAATCCTCAATTCTCAATCCTCAATCCTCTGTCCTCAGTCCTCAAACCTCAATCCTCAACCCTCAGCCCTAATCCTCAATCCTCAATACTCAATCCTCAATCCTCAATCTTCAATCCTCAATACTCAATCTTCAATCCTCAATCCTCAGTCCTCAAACATCAATTCTGAATCCCCAATCCTGAATCCTCAATCTTCAGCCCTCAGTCCTCAACATTCAGTTGTCAATCCTCAATCCTCAATAGAATATCCTGAATACTCATGGTTGAATACTCAATCCAAAATATTCAATAATCAAATCTCAAACCTCAAACATCAATTCTCAACACTCAATCCTCAACACTCAGACCTCTCTCTTCAATCCTCCATCCTCAATCCGCAATCCTCAAGGGTCAATCCTCAATCCTCAATCCTCAATCCTCAATCCTCAGTCCTCAAACCTCAATCCCGAATCCTCAATCTTCAGCCCTCAGTCCTCAACAATCAATTGTCAATCCTCAATCCTCAATAGAGTATCCTCAATTCACAGATTTCAATACTCAATCCACATTCTTCAATCTTCTAATCTCAATCCACAAACATCAATTCTCATCACTCTACCCTCAACACTCAGCCCCAATCTGCAATCCCTAATCCTCAATTCTCAATCTTCACTCTTCAATCCTCAATCCTCAATCCTCAATCCTCAATCTTCAATCCTCAATACTCAATCTTCAATCCTCAATCCTCAATCCTCAATCCTCAATCCTCAATCTTCAATCCTCAATACTCAATCTTCAATCCTCAAACCTCAATCCTCAATCCTCAAACCTCATTCTTCAATCCTCAGTACCCAATCCTCAATCTTCAATCCTCAATCCTCAATTCGCAATCCTCAATCCTCAATCCACAGGCCTCAAGTATCAATACTCAACCCCCAGTCCTAGTCCTCAATCCACAACCTTCAATCCTCAATCCTCAACCTTCATTCATCAATATTCAACCTTCAAATCTCAATCCTCAATCCTCAATCCTCAATCCTCATTCCTAAATTTTCAATCCTCAACACCCAATCCTCAATATTCAATCCTCAATCCTCAATCCTCAATCCTCAATCCTCAGTTCTCAAACCTCAATCCTGAATCCTCAATCCTGAATCCTCAATCTTCAGCACTCAGTCCTCAACAATCAGTTGTCAATCCACAATCCTCAACAGAATATCATAAATTCACAGTTTTCAGTACTCAATACTCTATCTGCAATTTTCAAATGTCTATCCACAAACATCAATTCTCATCACTCAACCCTCAAAACTCAGTCCCCAATCCTCAATATTCAATCCTCAGTCCTCAATACTCAATCCACAATCCTCAACACTCAATCCTCAATACTCAATCTTCAATCCTCAATCCTCAATCCTCAAACCTCAATTCTCAATCCTCAATCGTCAATCTTCAATCCTCAATACTCAATACTCAATATCCAATCCTCAATCCTCAATTCTCAATCCTCAATCCTCATTCTCCAATCCTCAATACCCAATCCTCAATCTTCAAACCTCAATCCTGAATCCTCAATCCTGAATCCTCAATCTTCCGCACTCAGTCCTCAACAATCAGTTGTCAATCGTTTATCCTGAATAGAATATCATGAATTCACAGTTTTCAATACTCAATACTCAATCTGCAATCTTCAAATCTCTATCCACAAACATCAATTCTCATCACTCAGCCCTCGGCACTCAGTCCCCAATCCTCAATATTCAATCCTCACTCCTCAATCCTCAATCCACAATCCTCAACCTTCAATCCTCAATACTCAATCTTCAATTCTCAATCCTCAATCCTCAATCCTCTATGTCCAATCCTCAATACCCAATCCTCAATATTCAATCATCAATACTCAGTCCTCAAACCTCAATCGCGAATCCTCAATCCTGAATCCTCAATCTTCAGCCCTCAGTCCTCAACAATCAATTGTCAATCCTCAATCCTGAATAGAATATCCTCAATTCACAGATTTCAATACTCAATCCTCATTCTTCAATCTTCAAATCTCAATCCACAAACATCAATTCTCATCACTCTACCCTCAACACACAGTCCTCAATCTTCAATCCTCAATCCTCAATCCCCAATCCACAATCTTCAATCCTCATTCCTCAAACCTCAATCCTCAATCCTCAATCTTCAATCCTCATTCCTAAATTTTCAATCCTCAATACCCAATCCTCAATATTCAATCCTCAATCCTCAATCCTCAATCCTCAATCCTCAATCCTCAATTCGCAATCCTCAATCCTCAATCCACAGGCCTCAAGTATCAATACTCAACCCCCAGTCCTAGTCCTCAATCCACAACCTTCAATCCTCAATCCTCAACCTTCATTCATCAATATTCAACCTTCAAATCTCAATCCTCAATCCTCAATCCTCAATCCTCATTCCTAAATTTTCAATCCTCAATACCCAATCCTCAATATTCAATCCTCAATCCTCAATCCTCAATCCTCAATCCTCAGTTCTCAAACCTCAATCCTGAATCCTCAATCCTGAATCCTCAATCTTCAGCACACAGTCCTCAACAATCAGTTGTCAATCCTCAATCCTCAACAGAATATCATGAATTCACAGTTTTCAGTACTCAATACTCTATCTGCAATTTTCAAATGTCTATCCACAAACATCAATTCTCATCACTCAACCCTCAAAACTCAGTCCCCAATCCTCAATATTCAATCCTCAGTCCTCAATACTCAATCCACAATCCTCAACACTCAATCCTCAATACTCAATCTTCAATCCTCAATCCTCAATCCTCAAACCTCAATTCTCAATCCTCAATCGTCAATCTTCAATCCTCAATACTCAATACTCAATATCCAATCCTCAATCCTCAATTCTCAATCCTCAATCCTCATTCTCCAATCCTCGATACCCAATCCTCAATCTTCAATCCTCAATCCTCAATCCTCAATTCTCAATCCCCAATCCTCTGTCCTCAGTCCTCAAACCTCAATCCTCAACGCTCAGCCCTCATCCTCAATCCTCAATCCTCAATCCCCAATCCTCAATCGTCAATCTTCAATCCTCAATACTCAATATTCAATCCTCAATCCTCAATCCTCAATCCTCAATCCTCAATCCTCAATCCTCAATCCTCAGTCATCAATCTTCAATCCTCAATCCTCAATACCCAATCCTCAATCTTCAATCCTCAATCCCCAGTCCTCAATTCTCAATCCTCGATCCCCTGTCCTCAGTACTCAAACCTCAATCCTCAACTTTCAGCCCTAATCCTCAATCCTCAGTCCTCGTTCCACAAACCTCAATCCTCAACCCTAAGTCCTCATACTCAATTCTCAATTCTCAATCCTCAATCGTCAATATTCGATCCTCAATACTCAATCTTCAATCCTCAATCCTCAATCCTCAATCCCCAGTCCTCAAGCTTCAATCCTCAATCCTCAATCCTCAATCCTCAATCCTCAATCCTCAATCCTCAATTCGCAATCCTCAGTCCTCAATCCTCAATACTCAATCCTCAATCGTCAATCCTCAATCTTCAATCCTCAATCCTCAATCCTCAATCCTCAATCCTCAATCCTCAATCGTCAATCCTCAATACTCAATCTTCAATCCTCAATCCTCAATCCTCAATCCTCAATCCTCAATCCTCAAACCTCAATCCTCTATCCTCAATACTCATTCTTCAATCCTCAGTGCCCAATCCTCAATCTTCAATCCTCAATCCTGAATTCGCCATCCTCAATCCTCAATCCTCAGGCCTCAAGTATCAATACTCAACCCTCAGTCCTCGTCCTCAATCCACAACCTTCAATCCTCAATCCTCAACCTTCGTTCATCAATATTCTACCTTCAATCCTCAAACCTCAATCCTCAATCCTCAATCCTCAATCCTCTATGTTCAATCCTCAATACCCAATCCTCAATATTCAATCCTCAATCCTCAATCCTCAATCCTCAATTCTCAAACCTCAATCCTCAATCCTCAGGCCTCAAACCTCAATCCTGAATCCTCAATCCTGAATCCTCAATCTTCCGCACTCAGTCCTCAACAATCAGTTGTCAATCCTGAATCCTGAATAGAATATCATGAATTCACAGTTTTCAATACTCAATACTCAATCTGCAATCTTCAAATCTCTATCCACAAACATCAATTCTCATCACTCAGCCCTCGGCACTCAGTCCCCAATCCTCAATCCTCAAACCTCAGTCCTCAGTCCTCGGACCTCAATCCTCAACACTCAGCCCTCATCCTCAATCCTCAATCCTCAATCCTCAATCCTCAATCTTCAATTCTCAATCTTCAATCCTCAATCTCCAGGCCTCAATCTTCAATCCCCAATGCTCAATCCTCAATCCTCAATCCTCAGTCCTCAATCCTCAATCCTCAATCCTCAATCCTCAAACCTCAATCCTCAATCGTCAGTCCTCGTGCTCAATCCTCAACCCTCAATCTTCAATCCTCAATAACCAATCTCCAATCCTAGATCTTCAATCCCCAATCCTCAATCCTTAATCCTCAATCTTCAATCCTCAATATCCAGTCCTCAATCTTCAATCTTCAATGCTCAATCCTCAACCCTCAATCCTCAGTCCACAATCCTCAATCCTCAATCCTCAATTCTCAATCCTCAATCCTCAGTCCTCAGTCCTCAGACCTCAATCCTCAACACTCAGCCCTCATCCTCAATCCTCAATCCTCAATCCTCAATCCTCAATCCTCAATCCTCAATCCTCATTCTTCAATCCTCAATACCCAAACCTCAATCTTCAATCCTCAATCCTCAATCCTCAATTCCACAAACCTCAATCCTCTGTCGTCAGTCCTCAAACCTCAATCCTCAACCCTCAGCCCTCATCCTCAATCCTCAATCCTCAATCCTCAATCCTCAATCTTCAATTCTCAATCCTGAATCCTCAATCCTGAATCCTCAGTCTTCAGCCCTCAGTCCTCAACAATCAATTGTCAATCCTCAATCCTCAATAGAATATCCTCAATTCACAGATTTCAATCCTCAATCCCCAATCCACAATCTTCAATCCTCAATATTCAATCCTCAATCCTCAATCCTCAATCCTCAATCCTCAGTTCTCAAACCTCAATCCTGAATCCTCAATCCTGAATCCTCAATCTTCAGCACTCAGTCCTCAACAATCAGTTGTCAATCCTCAATCCTCAACAGAATATCATGAATTCACAGTTTTCAGTACTCAATACTCTATCTGCAATTTTCAAATGTCTATCCACAAACATCAATTCTCATCACTCAACCCTCAAAACTCAGTCCCCAATCCTCAATATTCAATCCTCAGTCCTCAATACTCAATCCACAATCCTCAACACTCAATCCTCAATACTCAATCTTCAATCCTCAATCCTCAATACTCAAACCTCAATTCTCAATCCTCAATCGTCAATCTTCAATCCTCAATACTCAATACTCAATATCCAATCCTCAATCCTCAATTCTCAATCCTCAATCCTCATTCTCCAATCCTCAATACACAATCCTCAATCTTCAATCCTCAATCCTCAATCCTCAATTCTCAATCCCCAATCCTCTGTCCTCAGTCCTCAAACCTCAATCCTCAACGCTCAGCCCTCATCCTCAATCCTCAATCCTCAATCCCCAATCCTCAATCGTCAATCTTCAATCCTCAATACTCAATATTCAATCCTCAATCCTCAATCCTCAATCCTCAATCCTCAATCCTCAATCCTCAGTCATCAATCTTCAATCCTCAATCCTCAATACCCAATCCTCAATCTTCAATCCTCAATCCCCAATCCTCAATTCTCAATCCTCAATCCCCTGTCCTCAGTACTCAAACCTCAATCCTCAACTTTCAGCCCTAATCCTCAATCCTCAGTCCTCGTTCCACAAACCTCAATCCTCAACCCTAAGTCCTCATACTCAATTCTCAATTCTCAATCCTCAATCGTCAATATTCTATCCTCAATACTCAATCTTCAATTCTCAATCCTCAATCCTCAATCCCCAGTCCTCAAGCTTCAATCCTCAATGCTCAATCCTCAATCCTCTGTCCTCAGTCCTCAAACCTCAATCCTCAACCCTCAGCCCTCATCATCAGTCCTCAATCCTCAATCCTCAATCCTCAATCTTCAATCCTCAATCTTCAATTCCTCAGTCCCCAATCCTCAATCTTCAATCCTCAATCCTCAATCCTCAATCCTCAATCCTCAATCCTCAATCCTCGTTCCTCAAACCTCAATCCTCAACCCTAAGTCCTCATCCTCAATTCTCAATTCTCAATCCTCAATCGTCAATATTCAATCCTCAATACTCAATCTTCAATCCCCAATCCTCAATTCTCAATCCTCAATCCTCAATCCTCAATCCTCAATCCTCAATCCTCAATCCTCAATCCTCAATTCGCAATCCTCAGTCCTCAATCCTCAATACTCAATCCTCAATCGTCAATCCTCAATCTTCAATCCTCAATCCTCAATCCTCAATCCTCAATCCTCAATCGTCAATCCTCAATACTCAATCTTCAATCCTCAATCCTCAATCCTCAATCCTCAATCCTCAATCCTCAAACCTCAATCCTCTATCCTCAATACTCATTCTTCAATCCTCAGTGCCCAATCCTCAATCTTCAATCCTCAATCCTCAATCCTCAATCCTCAATTCTCAAACCTCAATCCTCAATCCTCAGGCCTCAAACCTCAATCCTGAATCCTCAATCCTGAATCCTCAATCTTCCGCACTCAGTCCTCAACAATCAGTTGTCAATCCTGAATCCTGAATAGAATATCATGAATTCACAGTTTTCAATACTCAATACTCAATCTGCAATCTTCAAATCTCTATCCACAAACATCAATTCTCATCACTCAGCCCTCGGCACTCAGTCCCCAATCCTCAATCCTCAAACCTCAGTCCTCAGTCCTCGGACCTCAATCCTCAACACTCAGCCCTCATCCTCAATCCTCAATCCTCAATCCTCAATCCTCAATCTTCAATTCTCAATCTTCAATCCTCAATCTCCAGGCCTCAATCTTCAATCCTCAATGCTCAATCCTCAATCCTCAATCCTCAGTCCTCAATCGTCAATCCTCAATCCTCAATCCTCAAACCTCAATCCTCAATCGTCAGTCCTCGTGCTCAATCCTCAACCCTCAATCTTCAATCCTCAATAACCAATCTCCAATCCTAGATCTTCAATCCCCAATTCTCAATCCTTAATCCTCAATCTTCAATCCTCAATATCCAGTCCTCAATCTTCAATCTTCAATGCTCAATCCTCAACCCTCAATCCTCAGTCCACAATCCTCAATCCTCAATCCTCAATTCTCAATCCTCAATCCTCAGTCCTCAGTCCTCAGACCTCAATCCTCAACACTCAGCCCTCATCCTCAATCCTCAATCCTCAATCCTCAATCCTCAATCCTCAATCCTCAATCCGCAATGTTCAATCCGCAATACCCAATCCTCAATCTTCAATCCTCAATCCTCAATCCTCAATCCTGATTCATCAATCCTCAATCCTCAGTCTTCAAAACACAATCCCGAATCCTCTATCCTGAATCCTCAATCTTCAGCCCTCAGTCCTCAACAATCAATTGTCAATCCTCAATCCTCAATAGAATATCCTCAATTCACAGTTTTCAATACTCAATCCCAATTCTTCAATCTTCAAATCTCAATCCACAAACATCAATTCTAATCACTCAACCCTCAGCACTCAGTCCTCAATCTTCAATCCTCAATCCTCAGTCCTCAATCTTCAATCCTCAATCTTCATCCGTCAATATTCAATCTTCAATCCTCAATCCTCAATCCTCAATCCTCAATCCTCAATCCTCAATGATCAACCCTCAATACCCAATCCTCAATCTTCAATCCTCAATCCTCAGTCGTCAACCCTCAATCCTCAATCCTCGTTCCTCAAACCTCAATCCTCAAACCTAAGTCCTCATCCTCAATTCTCAATTATCAATCCTCAATCCTCAATCCTCAATCCTCAATCTTCAATCGTCAATCCTCAATCCTCAGTTCTCAATCCTCAATCCTCAATCCTCAGACCTCAAACATCAATATTCAACCATCAGTCCTCGTCCTCAATCCACAACCGTCAATCCTCAACCCTCAATCTTCAATCATCAATATTCAATCCTCAATACTCAATCTTCGATCCTCAATCCTCAATCCTCAATCCTCAATCCTCAATCCTCATTCTTCAATCCTCAATACCCAATCCTAAATCTTCAATACTCAATCCTAAATCCTCAATTCTCAATCCTCAATCCTCAGTCCTCAGTCCTCGGACCTCAATCCTCAACACTCAGCCCTCATCCTCAATCCTCAATCCTCAATCCTCAATCCTCAATCTTCAATTCTCAATCTTCAATCCTCAATCTCCAGGCCTCAATCTTCAATCCCCAATGCTCAATCCTCAATCCTCAATCCTCAGTCCTCAATCCTCAATCCTCAATCCTCAATCCTCAAACCTCAATCCTCAATCGTCAGTCCTCGTTCTCAATCCTCAACCCTCAATCTTCAATCCTCAATAACCAATCTCCAATCCTAGATCTTCAATCCCCAATCCTCAATCCCTAATCCTCAATCTTCAATCCTCAATATCCAGTCCTCAATCTTCAATCTTCAATGCTCAATCCTCAACCCTCAATCCTCAGTCCACAATCCTCAATCCTCAATCCTCAATTCTCAATCCTCAATCCTCAGTCCTCAGTCCTCAGACCTCAATCCTCAACACTCAGCCCTCATCCTCAATCCTCAATCCTCAATCCTCTATCCTCAATCCTCAATCCTCAATCCTCATTCTTCAATCCTCAATACCCAAACCTCAATCTTCAATCCTCAATCCTCAATCCTCAATTCCACAAACCTCAATCCTCTGTCGTCAGTCCTCAAACCTCAATCCTCAACCCTCAGCCCTCATCCTCAATCCTCAATCCTCAATCCTCAATCCTCAATCTTCAATTCTCAATCCTGAATCCTCAATCCTGAATCCTCAATCTTCAGCCCTCAGTCCTCAACAATCAATTGTCAATCCTCAATCCTCAATAGAATATCCTCAATTCACAGATTTCAATCCTCAATCCCCAATCCACAATCTTCAATCCTCAATCCTCAAACCTCAATCCTCAATCCTCAATCTTCAATCCTCAATACTCAATCTTCAATCCTCAGTCCTCAATCCTCAATCCTCAATCGTCAATCCTCAATCCTCAATCCTCAATCCTCAATCCTCAATAGAATATCCTCAATTCACAGTTTTCAATACTGAATCCCCATTCTTCAATCTTCAAATCTCAATCCACAAACATCAATTCTCATCACTCAACCCTCAACACTCAGTCCTCAATCTTCAATCCTCAATCCTCAATCCTCAATCCTCAATCCTCAACCCTCAATCCTCAATGTTCAATCCTCAATACCCAATCCTCAATCTTCAATCCTCAATCCACAACACTCAATCCTCGAGCCTCAATCTTCAAACCTCAATCCTCAATCCTCAATCCTCAATCCTCAATCTTCAATCCTCAATACTCATTCTTCAATACTCAATCCTCAATCCTCAGTCCTCAATCCTCAATCCTCAATCCTCCGTCTTCAATCCTCAATCCTGAATCCTCAATCCTGAATCCTCAATCTTCAGCCCTCAGTCCTCAACAATCAATTGTCAATCCTCAATCCTCAATAGAATATCCTCAATTCACAGGTTTCAATACTCAATCCACATTCCTCAATCTTCAAATCTCAATCCACAAACATCAATTCTCATCACTCTACCCTCAACACTCAGTCCCCAATCTTCAATCCTCAATCCTCAATCCTCAATCCTCAATCCTCAATCCTCGTTCCTCAAACCTCAATCCTCAACCCTAAGTCCTCATCCTCAATTCTCAATTCTCAATCCTCAATCGTCAATATTCAATCCTCAATACTCAATCTTCAATCCCCAATCCTCAATTCTCAATCCTCAATCCTCTATCCTCAATCCTCAATCCTCAATCCTCAATCCTCAATCCTCAATCCTCAATTCGCAATCCTCAGTCCTCAATCCTCAATACTCAATCCTCAATCGTCAATCCTCAATCTTCAATCCTCAATCCTCAATCCTCAATCCTCAATCCTCAATCGTCAATCCTCAATAGTCAATCTTCAATCCTCAATCCTCAATCCTCAATCCTCAATCCTCAATCCTCAAACCTCAAACCTCTATCCTCAATACTCATTCTTCAATCCTCAGTGCCCAATCCTCAATCTTCAATCCTCAATCCTAAATTCGCCATCCTCAATCCTCAATCCTCAGGCCTCAAGTATCAATACTCAACCCTCAGTCCTCGTCCTCAATCCACAACCTTCAATCCTCAATCCTCAACCTTCGTTCATCAATATTCAACCTTCAATCCTCAAACCTCAATCCTCAATCCTCAATCCTCAATCCTCTATGTTCAATCCTCAATACCCAATCCTCAATATTCAATCCTCAATCCTCAATCCTCAATCCTCAATTCTCAAACCTCAATCCTCAATCCTCAGGCCTCAAACCTCAATCCTGAATCCTCAATCCTGAATCCTCAATCTTCCGCACTCAGTCCTCAACAATCAGTTGTCAATCCTGAATCCTGAATAGAATATCATGAATTCACAGTTTTCAATACTCAAGACTCAATCTGCAATCTTCAAATCTCTATCCACAAACATCAATTCTCATCACTCAGCCCTCGGCACTCAGTCCCCAATCCTCAATCCTCAAACCTCAGTCCTCAGTCCTCGGACCTCAATCCTCAACACTCAGCCCTCATCCTCAATCCTGAATCCTCAATCCTCAATCCTCAATCTTCAATTCTCAATCTTCAATCCTCAATCTCCAGGCCTCAATCTTCAATCCTCAATGCTCAATCCTCAATCCTCAATCCTCAGTCCTCAATCCTCAATCCTCAATCCTCAAACCTCAATCCTCAATCGTCAGTCCTCGTGCTCAATCCTCAACCCTCAATCTTCAATCATCAATAACCAATCTCCAATCCTAGATCTTCAATCCTCAATTCTCAATCCTTAATCCTCAATCTTCAATCCTCAATATCCAGTCCTCAATCTTCAATCTTCAATGCTCAATCCTCAACCCTCAATCCTCAGTCCACAATCCTCAATCCTCAATCCTCAATTCTCAATCCTCAATCCTCAGTCCTCAGTCCTCAGACCTCAATCCTCAACACTCAGCCCTCATCCTCAATCCTCAATCCTCAATCCTCAATCCTCAATCCTCAATCCTCAATCCTCATTCTTCAATCCTCAATACCCAAACCTCAATCTTCAATCCTCAATCCTCAATCCTCAATTCCACAAACCTCAATCCTCTGTCGTCAGTCCTCAAACCTCAATCCTCAACCCTCAGCAATCATCCTCAATCCTCAATCCTCAATCCTCAATCCTCAATCTTCAATTCTCAATCCTGAATCCTCAATCCTGAATCCTCAGTCTTCAGCCCTCAGTCCTCAACAATCAATTGTCAATCCTCAATCCTCAATAGAATATCCTCAATTCACAGATTTCAATCCTCAATCCCCAATCCACAATCTTCAATCCTCAATCCTCAAACCTCAATCCTCAATCCTCAATCTTCAGTCCTCAATACTCAATCTTCAATCCTCAATCCTCAATCCTCAATCCTCAATCCTCAATCCTCAATCGTCAATCATCAATCCTCAATACTCAATATTCAATCCTCAATCCTCAATGCTCAATCCTCAGTCCGCAATGTTCAATCCGCAATACCCAATCCTCAATCTTCAATCCTCAATCCTCAATCCTCAATCCTGATTCATCAATCCTCAATCCTCAGTCTTCAAAACACAATCCCGAATCCTCTATCCTGAATCCTCAATCTTCAGCCCTCAGTCCTCAACAATCAATTGTCAATCCTCAATCCTCAATAGAATATCCTCAATTCACAGTTTTCAATACTCAATCCCAATTCTTCAATCTTCAAATCTCAATCCACAAACATCAATTCTAATCACTCAACCCTCAGCACTAAGTCCTCAATCTTCAATCCTCAATCCTCAGTCCTCAATCTTCAATCCTCAATCTTCATCCGTCAATATTCAATCTTCAATCCTCAATCCTCAATCCTCAATCCTCAATCCTCAATCCTCAATGATCAACCCTCAATACCCAATCCTCAATCTTCAATCCTCAATCCTCAGTCGTCAACCCTCAATCCTCAATCCTCGTTCCTCAAACCTCAATCCTCAACCCTAAGTCCTCATCCTCAATTCTCAATTATCAATCCTCAATCCTCAATCCTCAATCCTCAATCTTCAATCGTCAATCCTCAATCCTCAGTTCTCAATCCTCAATCCTCAATCCTCAGACCTCAAACATCAATATTCAACCATCAGTCCTCGTCCTCAATCCACAACCCTCAATCCTCAACCCTCAATCTTCAATCATCAATATTCAATCCTCAATACTCAATCTTCGATCCTCAATCCTCAATCCTCAATCCTCAATCCTCAATCCTCATTCTTCAATCCTCAATACCCAATCCTAAATCTTCAATACTCAATCCTAAATCCTCAATTCTCAATCCTCAATCCTCAGTCCTCAGTCCTCGGACCTCAATCCTCAACACTCAGCCCTCATCCTCAATCCTCAATCCTCAATCCTCAATCCTCAATCTTCAATTCTCAATCTTCAATCCTCAATCTCCAGGCCTCAATCTTCAATCCTCAATGCTCAATCCTCAATCCTCAATCCTCAGTCCTCAATCCTCAATCCTCAATCCTCAATCCTCAAACCTCAATCCTCAATCGTCAGTCCTCGTTCTCAATCCTCAACCCTCAATCTTCAATCCTCAATAACCAATCTCCAATCCTAGATCTTCAATCCCCAATCCTCAATCCTTAATCCTCAATCTTCAATCCTCAATATCCAGTCCTCAATCTTCAATCTTCAATGCTCAATCCTCAACCCTCAATCCTCAGTCCACAATCCTCAATCCTCAATCCTCAATTCTCAATCCTCAATCCTCAGTCCTCAGTCCTCAGACCTCAATCCTCAACACTCAGCCCTCATCCTCAATCCTCAATCCTCAATCCTCTATCCTCAATCCTCAATCCTCAATCCTCATTCTTCAATCCTCAATACCCAAACCTCAATCTTCAATCCTCAATCCTCAATCCTCAATTCCACAAACCTCAATCCTCTGTCGTCAGTCCTCAAACCTCAATCCTCAACCCTCAGCCCTCATCCTCAATCCTCAACCCTCAATCCTCAATCCTCAATCTTCAATTCTCAATCCTGAATCCTCAATCCTGAATCCTCAATCTTCAGCCCTCAGTCCTCAACAATCAATTGTCAATCCTCAATCCTCAATAGAATATCCTCAATTCACAGATTTCAATCCTCAATCCCCAATCCACAATCTTCAATCCTCAATCCTCAAACCTCAATCCTCAATCCTCAATCTTCAATCCTCAATACTCAATCTTCAATCGTCAGTCCTCAATCCTCAATCCTCAATCGTCAATCCTCAATCGTCAATCATCAATCCTCAATACTCAATATTCAATCCTCAATCCTCAATGCTCAATCCTCAATCCGCAATGTTCAATCCGCAATACCCAATCCTCAATCTTCAATCCTCAATCCTCAATCCTCAATCCTGAATCATCAATCCTCAATCCTCAGTCTTCAAAACACAATCCCGAATCCTCAATCCTGAATCCTCAATCTTCAGCCCTCAGTCCTCAACAGTCAATTGTCAATCCTCAATCCTCAATAGAATATCCTCAATTCACAGTTTTCAATACTCAATCCCAATTCTTCAATCTTCAAATCTCAATCCACAAACATCAATTCTAATCACTCAACCCTCAGCACTCAGTCCTCAATCTTCAAACCTCGATCCTCAGTCCTCAATCTTCAATCCTCAATCTTCATCCGTCAATATTCAATCTTCAATCCTCAATCCTCAATCCTCAATCGTCAATCCTCAATCCTCAATGATCAACCCTCAATACCCAATCCTCAATCTTCAATCCTCAATCCTCAGTCGTCAACCCTCAATCCTCAATCCTCGTTCCTCAAACCTCAATCCTCAACCCTAAGTCCTCATCCTCAATTCTCAATTATCAATCCTCAATCCTCAATCCTCAATCCTCAATCTTCAATCGTCAATCCTCAATCCTCAGTTCTCAATCCTCAATCCTCAATCCTCAGACCTCAAACATCAATATTCAACCATCAGTCCTCGTCCTCAATCCACAACCCTCAATCCTCAACCCTCAATCTTCAATCATCAATATTCAATCCTCAGTACTCAATCTTCAATCCTCAATCCTCAATCCTCAATCCTCAATCCTCAATCCTCATTCTTCAATCCTCAATACCCAATCCTAAATCTTCAATACTCAATCCTAAATCCTCAATTCTCAATCCTCAATCCTCAGTCCTCAGTCCTCCGACCTCAATCCTCAACACTCAGCCCTCATCCTCAATCCTCAATCCTCAATCCTCAATCCTCAATCTTCAATTCTCATTCTTCAATCCTCAATCTCCAGGCCTCAATCTTCAATCCTCAATGCTCAATCCTCAATCCTCAATCCTCAGTCCTCAATACTCAATCCTCAATCCTCAATCCTCAAACGTCAATCCTCAATCGTCAGTCCACTTGCTCAATCCTCAACCCTCAATCTTCAATCCTCAATAACCAATCTCCAATCCTAGATCTTCAATCCCCAATCCTCAATCCTTAATCCTCAATCTTCAATCCTCAATATCCAGTCCTCAATCTTCAATCTTCAATGCTCAATCCTCAACCCTCAATCCTCAGTCCACAATCCTCAATCCTCAATCCTCAATTCTCAATCCTCAATCCTCAGTCCTCAGTCCTCAGACCTCAATCCTCAACACTCAGCCCTCATCCTCAATCCTCAATCCTCAAACCTCAATCCTCAATCCTCAATCCTCATTCTTCAATCCTCAATACCCAAACCTCAATCTTCAATCCTCAATCTTCAATCATCAATTCCACAAACCTCAATCCTCTGTCGTCAGTCCTCAAACCTCAATCCTCAACCCTCAGCCCTCATCCTCAATCCTCAATCCTCAATCCTCAATCCTCAATCTTCAATTCTCAACCCTGAATCCTCAATCTTCAGCCCTCAGTCCTCAACAATCAATTGTCAATACTCAATCCTCAATAGAATATCCTCTATTCACAGATTTCAATACTCAATCCCCATTCCTCAATTTTCAGATCTCAATCCACAATACTCAATCCTCAATCGTCAATCCTCAATCCTCAATCCTCAATCTTCAATCCCCAATCCTCAACCCTCAATCCTCAATCCTCAATCCTCAATCCTCAATATTCAACACACAACCCTCAGCCATCAATCCTCAATACTCAACCATCAATCCTCTATTCTCAAACTCAATAGAATATCCTGAATTCTCATGGTTGAATACTCAATCCAAAGTATTCAATAACCAAATCTCAATACTCAAACATCAATTCTCAACACTCAATCCTCAACACTCAGTCCTCTCTCTTCAATCGTCCATCCTCAATCCGCAATCCTCAAGTGTAAATCCGCAATCCTCAATCCTCAACCCTCAATCCTCAGTCCTCAAACCTCAATCCCGAATCCTCAATCCTGAATCCTCAATCTTCAGCACTCAGACCGCAACTATCAATCGTCAACCCTCAATCCTCAATAGAATATCCTCAATTCACAGTTTTCAATACTCAATACTCAATCAGCAATCTTCAAATCTCTATCCACAAACATCAATCCTCATCACTCAAGCCTCAACATCCAGTCCCCAATCCTCAATATTCAATCCTCAATCCTCAACCCTGAATCCACAATCCTAAGCCTTCAATCCTCAATACTCTATCTTCAATCCTCAATCCTCAATTCTCAATCCTCAATCGTCAATCTTCAATCCTCAATACTCAATATTCAATCCTCAATCCCCAATCCTCAATCCACAATCCTCAGCCTTCAATCCTCAATACTCTATCTTCAATCCTCAATCCTCAATCCTCAATCCTCAATACTCAATCCTCAATCGTCAATATTCAATCCTCAATACTCAATATTCAATCCTCAATCCCCAATCCTCAATCCTCAATCCTCATTCTTCAATCCTCAATACCCAATCCTCAATCTTCAATACTCAATCCTCTATCCTCAATTCTCAATCCACAATCCTCTGTCGTCAGTCCTCAATCCTCAATCCTCAACCCTCAGCCCTAATCCTCAATCCTCAATACTCAATCCTCAAACCTCAATCTTCAATTCTCAATACTCAATCTTCAATCCTCAATCCTCAATTCTCAATCCTCAATCCTCTGTCCTCAATCCTCAATCGCCAATCCTCAATACTCAATCTTCAATCCTCAATCCTCAATCCTCAATCCTCAATCCTCAATCCTCAATCCTCAATCGTCAATCCTCAATACTCAATCTTCAATCCTCAATCCTCAATCCTCAATCCTCAATCCTCAATCCTCAAACCTCAAACCTCTATCCTCAATACTCATTCTTCAATCCTCAGTGCCCAATCCTCAATCTTCAATCCTCAATCCTAAATTCGCCATCCTCAATCCTCAATCCTCAGGCCTCAAGTATCAATACTCAACCCTCAGTCCTCGTCCTCAATCCACAACCTTCAATCCTCAATCCTCAACCTTCGTTCATCAATATTCAACCTTCAATCCTCAAACCTCAATCCTCAATCCTCAATCCTCAATCCTCTATGTTCAATCCTCAATACCCAATCCTCAATATTCAATCCTGAATCCTCAATCCTCAATCCTCAATCTTCAATTCTCAATCTTCAATCCTCAATCTCCAGGCCTCAATCTTCAATCCTCAATGCTCAATCCTCAATCCTCAATCCTCAGTCCTCAATCCTCAATCCTCAATCCTCAAACCTCAATCCTCAATCGTCAGTCCTCGTGCTCAATCCTCAACCCTCAATCTTCAATCCTCAATAACCAATCTCCAATCCTAGATCTTCAATCCCCAATTCTCAATCCTTAATCCTCAATCTTCAATCCTCAATATCCAGTCCTCAATCTTCAATCTTCAATGCTCAATCCTCAACCCTCAATCCTCAGTCCACAATCCTCAATCCTCAATCCTCAATTCTCAATCCTCAATCCTCAGTCCTCAGTCCTCAGACCTCAATCCTCAACACTCAGCCCTCATCCTCAATCCTCAATCCTCAATCCTCAATCCTCAATCCTCAATCCTCAATCCTCATTCTTCAATCCTCAATACCCAAACCTCAATCTTCAATCCTCAATCCTCAATCCTCAATTCCACAAACCTCAATCCTCTGTCGTCAGTCCTCAAACCTCAATCCTCAACCCTCAGCAATCATCCTCAATCCTCAATCCTCAATCCTCAATCCTCAATCTTCAATTCTCAATCCTGAATCCTCAATCCTGAATCCTCAGTCTTCAGCCCTCAGTCCTCAACAATCAATTGTCAGTCCTCAATCCTCAATAGAATATCCTCAATTCACAGATTTCAATCCTCAATCCCCAATCCACAATCTTCAATCCTCAATCCTCAAACCTCAATCCTCAATCCTCAATCTTCAGTCCTCAATACTCAATCTTCAATCCTCAATCCTCAATCCTCAATCCTCAATCCTCAATCCTCAATCGTCAATCATCAATCCTCAATACTCAATATTCAATCCTCAATCCTCAATGCTCAATCCTCAATCCGCAATGTTCAATCCGCAATACCCAATCCTCAATCTTCAATCCTCAATCCTCAATCCTCAATCCTGATTCATCAATCCTCAATCCTCAGTCTTCAAAACACAATCCCGAATCCTCTATCCTGAATCCTCAATCTTCAGCCCTCAGTCCTCAACAATCAATTGTCAATCCTCAATCCTCAATAGAATATCCTCAATTCACAGTTTTCAATACTCAATCCCAATTCTTCAATCTTCAAATCTCAATCCACAAACATCAATTCTAATCACTCAACCCTCAGCACTCAGTCCTCAATCTTCAATCCTCAATCCTCAGTCCTCAATCTTCAATCCTCAATCTTCATCCGTCAATATTCAATCTTCAATCCTCAATCCTCAATCCTCAATCCTCAATCCTCAATCCTCAATGATCAACCCTCAATACCCAATCCTCAATCTTCAATCCTCAATCCTCAGTCGTCAACCCTCAATCCTCAATCCTCGTTCCTCAAACCTCAATCCTCAACCCTAAGTCCTCATCCTCAATTCTCAATTATCAATCCTCAATCCTCAATCCTCAATCCTCAATCTTCAATCGTCAATCCTCAATCCTCAGTTCTCAATCCTCGATCCTCAATCCTCAGACCTCAAACATCAATATTCAACCATCAGTCCTCGTCCTCAATCCACAACCCTCAATCCTCAACCCTCAATCTTCTATCATCAATATTCAATCCTCAATACTCAATCTTCGATCCTCAATCCTCAATCCTCAATCCTCAATCCTCAATCCTCATTCTTCAATCCTCAATACCCAATCCTAAATCTTCAATACTCAATCCTAAATCCTCAATTCTCAATCCTCAATCCTCAGTCCTCAGTCCTCGGACCTCAATCCTCAACACTCAGCCCTCATCCTCAATCCTCAATCCTCAATCCTCAATCCTCAATCTTCAATTCTCAATCTTCAATCCTCAATCTCCAGGCCTCAATCTTCAATCCTCAATGCTCAATCCTCAATCCTCAATCCTCAGTCCTCAATCCTCAATCCTCAATCCTCAATCCTCAAACCTCAATCCTCAATCGTCAGTCCTCGTTCTCAATCCTCAACCCTCAATCTTCAATCCTCAATAACCAATCTCCAATCCTAGATCTTCAATCCCCAATCCTCAATCCTTAATCCTCAATCTTCAATCCTCAATATCCAGTCCTCAATCTTCAATCTTCAATGCTCAATCCTCAACCCTCAATCCTCAGTCCACAATCCTCAATCCTCAATCCTCAATTCTCAATCCTCAATCCTCAGTCCTCAGTCCTCAGACCTCAATCCTCAACACTCAGCCCTCATCCTCAATCCTCAATCCTCAATCCTCTATCCTCAATCCTCAATCCTCAATCCTCATTCTTCAATCCTCAATACCCAAACCTCAATCTTCAATCCTCAATCCTCAATCCTCAATTCCACAAACCTCAATCCTCTGTCGTCAGTCCTCAAACCTCAATCCTCAACCCTCAGCCCTCATCCTCAATCCTCAATCCTCAATCCTCAATCCTCAATCTTCAATTCTCAATCCTGAATCCTCAATCCTGAATCCTCAATCTTCAGCCCTCAGTCCTCAACAATCAATTGTCAATCCTCAATCCTCAATAGAATATCCTCAATTCACAGATTTCAATCCTCAATCCCCAATCCACAATCTTCAATCCTCAATCCTCAAACCTCAATCCTCAATCCTCAATCTTCAATCCTCAATACTCAATCTTCAATCGTCAGTCCTCAATCCTCAATCCTCAATCGTCAATCCTCAATCGTCAATCATCAATCCTCAATACTCAATATTCAATCCTCAATCCTCAATGCTCAATCCTCAATCCGCAATGTTCAATCCGCAATACCCAATCCTCAATCTTCAATCCTCAATCCTCAATCCTCAATCCTGAATCATCAATCCTCAATCCTCAGTCTTCAAAACACAATCCCGAATCCTCAATCCTGAATCCTCAATCTTCAGCCCTCAGTCCTCAACAGTCAATTGTCAATCCTCAATCCTCAATAGAATATCCTCAATTCACAGTTTTCAATACTCAATCCCAATTCTTCAATCTTCAAATCTCAATCCACAAACATCAATTCTAATCACTCAACCCTCAGCACTCAGTCCTCAATCTTCAAACCTCAATCCTCAGTCCTCAATCTTCAATCCTCAATCTTCATCCGTCAATATTCAATCTTCAATCCTCAATCCTCAATCCTCAATCCTCAATCCTCAATCCTCAATGATCAACCCTCAATACCCAATCCTCAATCTTCAATACTCAATCCTCAGTCGTCAACCCTCAATCCTCAATCCTCGTTCCTCAAACCTCAATCCTCAACCCTAAGTCCTCATCCTCAATTCTCAATTATCAATCCTCAATCCTCAATCCTCAATCCTCAATCTTCAATCGTCAATCCTCAATCCTCAGTTCTCAATCCTCAATCCTCAATCCTCAGACCTCAAACATCAATATTCAACCATCAGTCCTCGTCCTCAATCCACAACCCTCAATCCTCAACCCTCAATCTTCAATCATCAATATTCAATCCTCCGTACTCAATCTTCAATCCTCAATCCTCAATCCTCAATCCTCAATCCTCAATCCTCATTCTTCAATCCTCAATACCCAATCCTAAATCTTCAATACTCAATCCTAAATCCTCAATTCTCAATCCTCAATCCTCAGTCCTCAGTCCTCCTACCTCAATCCTCAACACTCAGCCCTCATCCTCAATCCTCAATCCTCAATCCTCAATCCTCAATCTTCAATTCTCATTCTTCAATCCTCAATCTCCAGGCCTCAATCTTCAATCCTCAATGCTCAATCCTCAATCCTCAATCCTCAGTCCTCAATCCTCAATCCTCAATCCTCAATCCTCAAACCTCAATCCTCAATCGTCAGTCCACGTGCTCAATCCTCAACCCTCAATCTTCAATCCTCAATAACCAATCTCCAATCCTAGATCTTCAATCCCCAATCCTCAATCCTTAATCCTCAATCTTCAATCCTCAATATCCAGTCCTCAATCTTCAATCTTCAATGCTCAATCCTCAACCCTCAATCCTCAGTCCACAATCCTCAATCCTCAATCCTCAATTCTCAATCCTCAATCCTCAGTCCTCAGTCCTCAGACCTCAATCCTCAACACTCAGCCCTCATCCTCAATCCTCAATCCTCAATCCTCAAACCTCAATCCTCAATCCTCAATCCTCATTCTTCAATCCTCAATACCCAAACCTCAATCTTCAATCCTCAATCTTCAATCATCAATTCCACAAACCTCAATCCTCTGTCGTCAGTCCTCAAACCTCAATCCTCAACCCTCAGCCCTCATCCTCAATCCTCAATCCTCAATCCTCAATCCTCAATCTTCAATTCTCAACCCTGAATCCTCAATCTTCAGCCCTCAGTCCTCAACAATCAATTGTCAATCCTCAATCCTCAATAGAATATCCTCTATTCACAGATTTCAATACTCAATCCCCATTCCTCAATTTTCAAATCTCAATCCACAATACTCAATCCTCAATCGTCAATCCTCAATCCTCAATCCTCAATCTTCAATCCCCAATCCTCAACCCTCAATCCTCAATCCTCAATCCTCAATCCTCAATATTCAACACACAACCCTCAGCCATCAATCCTCAATACTCAACCATCAATCCTCTATTCTCAAACTCAATAGAATATCCTGAATTCTCATGGTTGAATACTCAATCCAAAATATTCACTAACCAAATCTCAATACTCAAACATCAATTCTCAACACTCAATCCTCAACACTCAGTCCTCTCTCTTCAATCGTCCATCCTCAATCCGCAATCCTCAAGTGTAAATCCGCAATCCTCAATCCTCAACCCTCAATCCTCAGTCCTCAAACCTCAATCCCGAATCCTCAATCCTGAATCCTCAATCTTCAGCACTCAGACCGCAACTATCAATCGTCAACCCTCAATCCTCAATAGAATATCCTCAATTCACAGTTTTCAATACTCAATACTCAATCAGCAATCTTCAAATCTCTATCCACAAACATCAATCCTCATCACTCAAGCCTCAACATCCAGTCCCCAATCCTCAATATTCAATCCTCAATCCTCAACCCTGAATCCACAATCCTAAGCCTTCAATCCTCAATACTCTATCTTCAATCCTCAATCCTCAATCCTCAATCCTCAATTCTCAATCCTCAATCGTCAATATTCAATCCTCAATACTCAATATTCAATCCTCAATCCCCAATCCTCAATCCTCAATCCTCATTCTTCAATCCTCAATACCCAATCCCCAATCTTCAATACTCAATCCTCTATCCTCAATTCTCAATCCACAATCCTCTGTCGTCAGTCCTCAATCCTCAATCCTCAACCCTCAGCCCTAATCCTCATTCCTCAATACTCAATCCTCAAACCTCAATCTTCAATTCTCAGTACTCAATCTTCAATCCTCAATCCTCAATTCTCAATCCTCAATCCTCTGTCCTCAGTCCTCAAACCTCAACCCTCAACCCTCAGCCCTCATCCTCAATCCTCAATCCTCAATCCTCAATCCTCAATACTCAATCCTCAAACCTCAATCTTCAATTCTCAATACTCAATCTTCAATCCTCAATCCTCAGTCCTCAATCCTCAATTCTGAATCCCCAATCCTGAATCCTCAATCCTCAGTCCTCAATCCTCAATATTCAACACACAACCCTCAGCCATCAATCCTCAATACTCAACCATCAATCCTCAATTCTCAAACTCAATAGAATATTCTGAATTCTCATGGTTAAATACTCAATACAAAATATTCAATAATCAAATCTCAGTCCTCAAACATCAATTCTCAACACTCAATCCTCAACACTCAGTCCTCTCTCTTCAATCCTCCATCCTCAATCTGCAATCCTCAAGTGTAAGTCCTCAATCCTCAATCCTCAACCCTCAATCCTCAGTCCTCAAACCTCAATCTCGAATCCTCAGTCCTGAATCCTCAATCTTCAGCCCTCAGACCGCAACAATCAATCGTCAACCCTCAATCCTCAATAGAATATCCTCAATTCACAGTTTTCAATACTCAATACTCTATCTTCAATCCTCAATCCTCAATACTCAATCCTCAATTCTCAATCCTCAATCGTCAATCTTCAATCCTCAATACTCAATAATCAATCCTCAATCCCCAATCCTCAATCCACAATCCTCAGCCTTCAATCCTCAATACTCTATCTTCAATCCTCAATCCTCAATACTCAATCCTCAATTCTCAATCCTCAATCGTCAATCTTCAATCCTCAATACTCAATATTCAATCCTCAATCCCCAATCCTCAATCCTCAATCCTCATTCTTCAATCCTCAATACCCAATCCTCAATCTTCAATACTCAATCCTCAATCCTCAATTCTCAATCCTCAATCCTCTGTCCTCAGTCCTCAAACCTCAATCCTCAACCCTCAGCCCTAATCCTCAATCCTCAATACTCAATCCTCAATCCTCAATCTTCAATCCTCAATACTCAATCTTCAATCCTCAATCCTCAGTCCTCAAACCTCAATTCTGAATCCCCAATCCTGAATCCTCAATCTTCAGCCCTCAGTCCTCAACATTCAGTTGTCAATCCTCAATCCTCAATAGAATATCCTGAATACTCATGGTTGAATACTCAATCCAAAATATTCAATAATCAAATCTCAAACCTCAAACATCAATTCTCAACACTCAATCCTCAACACTCAGACCTCTCTCTTCAATCCTCCATCCTCAATCCGCAATCCTCAAGGGTCAATCCTCAATCCTCAATCCTCAATCCTCAATCCTCAGTCCTCAAACCTCAATCCCGAATCCTTAATCTTCAGCCCTCAGTCCTCAACAATCAATTGTCAATCCTCAATCCTCAATAGAGTATCCTCAATTCACAGATTTCAATACTCAATCCACATTCTTCAATCTTCTAATCTCAATCCACAAACATCAATTCTCATCACTCTACCCTCAACACTCAGCCCCAATCTGCAATCCCTAATCCTCAATTCTCAATCTTCACTCTTCAATCCTCAATCCTCAATCCTCAATCCTCAATCTTCAATCCTCAATACTCAATCTTCAATCCTCAATCCTCAATCCTCAATCCTCAATCCTCAATCTTCAATCCTCAATACTCAATCTTCAATCCTCAAACCTCAATCCTCAATCCTCAAACCTCATTCTTCAATCCTCAGTACCCAATCCTCAATCTTCAATCCTCAATCCTCAATTCGCAATCCTCAATCCTCAATCCACAGGCCTCAAGTATCAATACTCAACCCCCAGTCCTAGTCCTCAATCCACAACCTTCAATCCTCAATCCTCAACCTTCATTCATCAATATTCAACCTTCAAATCTCAATCCTCAATCCTCAATCCTCAATCCTCATTCCTAAATTTTCAATCCTCAACACCCAATCCTCAATATTCAATCCCCAATCCTCAATCCTCAATCCTCAATCCTCAGTTCTCAAACCTCAATCCTGAATCCTCAATCCTGAATCCTCAATCTTCAGCACTCAGTCCTCAACAATCAGTTGTCAATCCTCAATCCTCAACAGAATATCATGAATTCACAGTTTTCAGTACTCAATACTCTATCTGCAATTTTCAAATGTCTATCCACAAACATCAATTCTCATCACTCAACCCTCAAAACTCAGTCCCCAATCCTCAATATTCAATCCTCAGTCCTCAATACTCAATCCACAATCCTCAACACTCAATCCTCAATACTCAATCTTCAATCCTCAATCCTCAATCCTCAAACCTCAATTCTCAATCCTCAATCGTCAATCTTCAATCCTCAATACTCAATACTCAATATCCAATC